>NW_027139597.1:0-7500 GCF_035084215.1 Heptranchias perlo | reverse complement strand
CAACCAACAGAGTACCCTTCGTCGTCCAGTACTTCCCCGGAGCGGAGAAACTACGCCATGTTCTCCGCAGCCTTCAACATGTCATCAACGAGGACAAACACCTCGCTATGGCCATCCCCACACCTCCACTACTCGCCTTTAAACAGCCACCCAACCTCAAACAGACCATCGTTCGCAGCAAATTACCCAGTTTTCAGGAGAACAGCGTCCACGACACCACACAACCCTGCCACGGTAACCTCTGCAAGACATGCCAGATCATCGACACAGATACCACCATCACACGAGAGGACACCACCCACCAGGTGCATGGTTCATACTCCTGTGACTCGGCCAACGTTGTCTACCTCATACGTTGCAGGAAAGGATGCCCCAGAGCATGGTACATTGGCGAGACCATGCAGACACTGCGACAACGGATGAACGGACACCGCGCAACAATCGCCAGACAGGAGGGTTCCCTCCCAGTCGGGGAACACTTCAGCAGTCATGGACATTCATCCACCGACCTTCGGGTAAGCATACTCCAAGGCGGCCTTCGAGACACACGACAACGCAAAATCGTCGAGCAGAAGTTGATAGCCAAGTTCCGCACCCATGAGGACGGCCTCAACCGGGATCTTGGGTTCATGTCACGCTACACGTTACCCCACCAGCAAACAAAAGTTATCTGTTTTTAATATAATGGGTCATTTGCTGGCTCTCTCTGCCTTCCGGATGTTTCTGCCTCTCTCTGTTTTTTTTCCTGTTTGTTTTTTTGTTGAATGTGTATTCGGGGGTTCTGTAGGTCACACCTCTCTGTCTGAACACGGTGATTGCCTTGGCAACGGGCAGTTGCAGGGGCATTCTGTAAACACCATGTATTGTTCTATATGTATAAATGCGTCGGCTTCATGGAGCTCCTGAACATTTACCTGAGGAAGGAGGAAGCCTCCGAAAGCTTGTGAATTTAAAATAAAATTGCTGGACTATAACTTGGTGTTGTAAAATTGTTTACAATTATGAATCAATACTCAGGAGTGTGATGGAATATTCTCCACTTGCCTGGATGAGTGCAGCTCCAACAACACTCAAGAAGCTCGACACCATCCAGGACAAAGCAGCCCGCTTGATTGGCACCCCATCCACCACCCTAAACATTCACTCCCTTCACCACCGGCGCACTGTGGCTGCAGTGTGTACCATCCACAGGATGCACTGCAGCAACTCGCCAAGGCTTCTTCGACAGCACCTCCCAAACCCGCGACCTCTACCACCTAGAAGGACAAGAGCAGCAGGCACATGGGAACAACACCACCTGCACGTTCCCCTCCGAGTCACACACCATCCCGACTTGGAAATATATCGGCCGTTCCTTCATCGTCACTGGGTCCAAATCCTGGAACTCCCTTCCTAACAGCACTGTGGGAGAACCGTCACCACACGGACTGCAGCGGTTCAAGAAGGCGGCTCACCACCACCTTTGAAGGGATGCGTTAATTTAGACCACTGGGTGTCCATCTGGAGAGAGATCTCCCTCGTCCGTCCCTTCTCCCCCTCCCCAACTCCCCATGTCCCAGGTACGAGCTCCTTTGCATGGTGCCCAGGACTTTGTGTGAGGCCAGGTCGAAGTGTTCCACTGGAAGGAGTGAAGCCCACCAGCACTGTATCCTTCGAGACAATTCCTACCCCCACCCCCCTGATCTGACCCCTGCAGATTGGGTCTCACGGTCAAGTGGGAAGAGGTCCTGCTTATCTCTCTCCCTCAGCCCTGGGGAAGGGGTGGAGTGGGTGAGGGTCCCTGCAGATGTCCGTGAGGTGACCAGAGGCCCCCAAGGCACACTGGAGTGGTGAAAGTCCCAGGCACGTCACTGCTGTGAGGTCCCATGCCCTCCGTCTGTCCTTGTACAGAGCTCAGCCCAGTCTCAATAGACGTCAGGATAGGCTGTTCATCTGTGATCAACTGCCCCTCCCCCAGGAGAGCGTAATTCTGAGGCTGGGGGTTTCAATTTGGGACAGAACCTGAATCCCCCAGGGTTCAATCCCACTGAGATTGACAAGAGCTTCTCCTGACCCCCTCAGTTATGTGGAACCGTAGAGTTTGGGGATGTGTTTCTGGGGTGAGGGGACTTTCCCAGGTTCCCACCTCCCTCACCCAGGGAATCCCGTACAATGTGTCCTGATAGGCCCAGGGGGACCTACATCTCCCGAGAGAACAGAAGAAATAAGAGCATTCGGCCCCTCGAGCCTGCTGCACCATTCAATCAGATCATGGCCGATCTTCAACCTCAACTCCACTTTCCCCCCCCGATCCCCATATCCCTTGATTCCCCGAGAGTCCAAAAATCCATCGATCTCAGCCTCGAATATATTCAATGACTGAGGATCACAGCCCTCTGGGGGAGAGAATTCCAAAGATTCACCACCCTCTGAGTGAAGAAATTCCTCCTCATCTCAGTCCTGAATGGCCGACCCCTTATCCTGAGACTGTGTCCCCTCGTTCTAGACTCTCCAGTCAGGGGAATCAATCTCTCAGCATCGACCCTGTGAAGCCCCCTCAGAATCTTCTATGTTTCAATGAGATCACCTCTCATTCCTCTAAACTCCAGAGAGTCTCGGCCCATTCTACTCCATCTCTCCTCATAGGACAACCCTCTCATCCCAGGACTGGATCTAGAAGGCCGAGGTATCTCCTTTCCAGGCCGAGCGAAGGCCTGAAAAAGTGCAAAGAGCAACATCTTCCTCTGTTGTCCCATCGAGACTCGTCTTCATTGTCTGGACCCTTGTGGTCCAATCGGAACCTCCGAATCTCCCAAAAAAGGAATTCCTTCAAGTACTGGAGCAAACAATAAAACCAGAGGAAAGTATTGGGGACAGTGCGGGGGGGAGGGGGAGAGAAATACAGGAATGGGACACTCATGATCAGAAAAACCACATGGAGGGAGCGAAATTCAACCAAATAACAAAACGGGGAATAAATACAGACCTTCACAGTCCAGGTCTGACACGGTCAGTTTGCTTTAAGAATCCAACATCAATAAACCAGGACACAGGGAGAATCCGGCAGCTATTTTACAAAGTGGCCAATTTAGAGTCGCCATGTTCTAGGGTCACCATGTTCCAGGGTCACCATGTTCTAGGGTCGCCATGTTCTAGGGTCACCATGTTCCAGGGTCACCATGTTCTAGGGTCGCCATGTTCTAGGGTCACCATGTTCCAGGGTCACCATGTTCCAGGGTCACCATTTCAGACAGTGGCCATTCTTCATAGGCAGCCATTTTCGTGGATGGTCATTTTCGTGGGTGGCCATTTTAGAGAGTGGACAGTTTTGTAGGTGACCATTTTAGAGAGTGGCCATTTTTGCAGGTGGCCATTTTAGAGAGTGGCCATTTTCGTAGACCATTTTCTCAGGTGGCCATATTAGAGAGTAGCCATTTTCATAGGTGACCATTTTCGTGGGTGGCCATTTTAGAGACTGGCCATTTTCGTAGGTGACCATTTTAGAGAGTGGCCATTTTCATAGGTTACCACTTTAGATAGTGGCCATTTTCGTAGGTGACCATTTTCTAGGGTGGTCATTTTCAGAGGTGACCATTTTAGAGAGCGGCCATTTTCAGATGTGACCATATTAGTGAGTGGCCATTTTAGAGAGGGGGCATTTTAGTAGGTTACCATTTTCTAGGATGGCCATTTTTGCAGGTGGCCATTATACAGAGTGGCCATTTTAGAGAGTGGCAATTTTAGAGAGTGGCAATTTTAGAGAGAGTGGCCATTTTCCAGGGAGTGGCCATTTGAGATGGCGGCCATTTTAGAGAGTGGCCATTTTAGAGAGTGGCAATTTTAGAGAGTGGCAATTTTAGAGAGAGTGGCCATTTTCCAGGGAGTGGCCATTTGAGATGGTGGCCATTTTAGAGAGTGGCCATTTTCCAGGGAGTGGCCATTTGAGATGACAGCCATTTTAGAGAGTGGCCATTTTGGAGAGTGGCCATTTCTAGGCGGCCATTTGAGGGGCAGTGCACAGCCCTGACCAAACACACTGAGGAACTTCATTAACATAATTTTAAAGCCCATAATGATGCCAAGAAAGCTCCTGATCACTTCACCGTGCACTGTGTACGGGCCTGGTTCCAGGGACTCCTTTCACTGCGAACAAGGCAGCAGAGCTCATGAAAGCGGTGCTTAGAACCCGAGACGTTTACACCACTGAAGGAGGCCATTCGGCCCGTCTCTGGGAGTCTGTTCCGTGTGTCCATCACTCTCTCTGTGTGAAGAACACAGCACTGAAGGAGTCCATTCGGCCCAACTCTGGGAGCCTGTTCCATGTGTCCATCACTCTCTCTCTCTGTGAAAAGAACACAACACTGAAGGAGGCCATTCGGCCCGTGTCTGGGATTCTGTTCCATGTGTCCATCACTCTCTCTCTGTGTGAAAAGAACACAGCACTGAAGGAGGCCATTCGGCCCGTCTCTGGGAGTCTGTTCCATGTGTCAATCACTCTCTCTGTGTGAAAAGAACACAGCACTGAAGGAGGCCATTCGGCCCGTCTCTGGAGGTTTGTTCCATGTGTCCATCACTCTCTCTGTGTGAGGAACACAGTGTAGGAGGAATCCATTTGGCCTGTCTCTGGAGACTGTTCCATGTGTCCATCATTCTCTCTCTGTGTGAGGAACACATTACAGGAGGAGGCCATTCGGCCCATCTCTGGGAGTCTGTTCCATGTGTCCATCACTCTCTCTCTGTGTGAAGAAACACAGTACAGGAGGAGTCCATTCGGCCCATCTCTGGGAGCCTGTTCCATGTGTCCATCACTCTCTCTCTCTCTCTCTGTGAGAAACACATTACAGGAGGAGTCCACTCGGCCCATTGATCCTGTGCGGGCTCTTTGACGGAGTGATCCGACCCCCCCTCCCCCTCCCGCCCGATCTCCGCCCCGCCCCCTCTCACCAACTGACAACCGAAAAACCGCGAGCGGGAGAAAGGGGGAGGCTCTGATTGGAGGAAAGGAGAGCGCGAGGGAGAGGGGCGGGGCGAGAACCGCGCGAGGGAGGAGAGGGCGGGGCGTCGAGTGAGGGGGCGGGGCGAGCTGCAAAATACGAGGCTGTGATTGGGGGAGGGAAGAGGGGGCGGGGCGAGAATCGCGCGAGCGGGGCATCGAGACCAACGGCAAAGGCGCGAGCGCCCACGGCGAGCGGGAAAAAGGGGAGACTGTGATTGGAGGAGAGGAGAGCGCGAGGGTGGCAGCGTCCACCCCCGTCCCCCTCACACCCCCTCCCCCTCCCCCCTCAAACCCCCTCACACCCCCTCCCCCCTCAAACCCCCTCCCCCTCACACCCCCTCCCCCTCCCCCCTCAGGACCCCTCACACCCCCTCCCCCTCCCCCCTCAAACCCCCTCCCCCTCACACCCCCTCCCCCTCCCCACTCAAACCCCCCTCCCCCCTCAAACCCCCTCCCCCTCACACCCCCTCCCCCTCCCCCCTCACACCCCCTCCCCCTCCCCCCTCAAACCCCCTCCCCCTCACACCCCCTCCCCTCCCCCCTCACACCCCCTCCCCCTCACACCCCCTCCCCCTCCCCCCTCAAACCCCCTCCCCCTCACACCCCTCCCCCACACACCCCCTCCCCCTCACAACCCCCTCCCCCTCACACCCCCTTCCCTCGCATCCCCTCCCCCCTCAAACCCCCTCCCCCTCATACCCCCTCCCCCACCCCCCTCAAACCCCCTCCCCCTCACACCTCCTCCCCCTCCACCCTCGCACCCCCTCCCCCTCAAACCCCCTCACACCCCCTTCCCCTCGCACCCCCTCCCCCTCAAACCCCCTCCCCCTCACACCCCCTCGAACCCCTCCCCCTCAAACCCCCTCCCCCTCACACCACCTCCCCCTCACACCCCCTTAAACCCCCTCCTCATCAAACCCCTCCCCCTCACAACCTCTCCCCCTCAAACCCCATCCCCCTCACATCCCCTCCCCCTCAAACCCCCTCCACCTCAAACCCCTCCCACTCACACCCCCTCAAACCCCCTCCCTCTCAAACCCCCTCCCCCTCACAACCTCTCCCCCTCAAACCCATCCCCCTCACATCCCCTCCCCCTCAAACCCCCTCCCCCTCACACCCCCACCCCCTCAAAACCCCTCCCCCTCAAACCCCCCTCCCCCTCAAACCCCCTCCCCTCACATCCCCTCCCCGTCAAACACCCTCCCCCTCACACCCCCCACCCCCCTCAAACCCCCTCCCCCTCACATCCCCTCCCCCTCACATCCCCACCCCTCAAACCCCCTCCCCCTCAAACCCCCTCCCCCTCACAACCTCTCCCCCTCAAACCCCCTCCCCCTCACACCCCCTCAAACCCCCTCCCCCTCAAACCCCCTCCCCCTCACATCCCCTCCCCCTCACATCCCCACCCCCTCAAACCCCCTCCCCCTCACACCCCCTCAAACTCCCTCCCCCTCAAACCCCCTCAAACCCCCTCCCCCTCAAACCCCCTCCCCCTCACATCCCCTCCCCCTCAACCCCCTCCCCCTCACGCCCCCCTCCCCCTCACACCCCTCCCCCTCACACCCCCACCCCCTTCAAACCACCTCCCCCTCACACCCCCCTCCCCCTCACATCACCTCCCCCTCAAACCCCCTCCCCCTCACATCCCATCCCCTCAAACCCCCTCCTCCTCACACCCCCTCCCCCTCACACCCCACCCCCCTCAAACCACCTCCCCCTCACCCCCCCACCCCCTTCAAACCCCCTCCCTTCACATCCCCTCCCCCTCACACCCGCTTCTTCTTGAACCTCTGCAGTCCGTGTGGTGACGGTTCTCCCACAGTGCTGTTAGGAAGGGAGTTCCAGGATTTTGACCCAGCGACGATGAAGGAACGGCGATATATTTCCAAGTCGGGATGGTGTGTGACTCGGAGGGGAACGTGCAGGTGGTGTTGTTCCCATGTGCCTGCTGCTCTTGTCCTTCTAGGTGGTAGAGGTCGCGGGTTTGAGAGGTGCTGTCGAAGAAGCCTTGGCGAGTTGCTGCAGTGCATCCTGTGGATGGTCCACACTGCAGCCACAGTGCGCCGGTGGAGGAGAATAAATTGCAGTGCTGCGGGGAAAGAGTGGGGAATGGGACCAACTAGATTGGACTCAAAAGAGTCAGCACCGGGTCGATGGGCCGAATAATAACCATCTGCGCTGTAACGATTCTATAATGGGGGAGAGTTGATGATGGGCAGAGTCTGTGATGGGAGAGTCTGTGATGGGGAGAGTCTATGATGGGGAGAGTCTGTGATGGGGAGAGTCTATGATGGGGAGAGTCTGTGATGGGGACAGTCTGATGGGGAGAGTCTGTGATGGGGAGAGTCTGTGATGGGGAGAGTCTGTGATGGGGAGAGTCTATGATGGGGAGAGTCTGTGATGGGGAGAGTCTGTGATGGGGAGAGTCTGTGATGGGAGAGTCTGTGATGGGGAGAGTCTATGATGGGGGAGAGTCAGTGATGGGGAGAGTCTATGATGGGGACAGTCTGTGATGGGAGAGTCTA
>NW_027139596.1:95000-143817 GCF_035084215.1 Heptranchias perlo | reverse complement strand
TCACACTGTCCCATTTAACACACACTATAACCCCTCGATCACTCTCCCGATCACACCCTGTCCCATTTAACACACACTATAACCCCTCGATCACTCTCCCGATCACACCCTGTCCCATTTAACACACACTATAACCCCTCGATCACTCTCCCGATCACACCCTGTCCCATTTAACACACACTATAACCCCTCGATCACTCTCCCGATCACACCCTGTCCCATTTAACACACACTATAACCCCTCGATCACTCTCCCGATCACACACTGTCCCATTTAACACACACTATAACCCCTCGATCACTCTCCCGATCACACACTGTCCCATTTAACACACACTATAACCCCTCGATCACTCTCCCGATCACACCTGTCCCATTTAACACACACTATAACCCCTCGATCACTCTCCCGATCACACACTGTCCCATTTAACACACACTATAACCCCTCGATCACTCTCCCGATCACACACTGTCCCATTTAACACACACTATAACCCCTCGATCACTCTCCCGATCACACACTGTCCCATTTAACACACACTATAACCCCTCGATCACTCTCCCGATCACACACTGTCCCATTTAACACACACTATAACCCCTCGATCACTCTCCCGATCACACCCTGTCCCATTTAACACACACTATAACCCCTCGATCACTCTCCCGATCACACCCTGTCCCATTTAACACACACTATAACCCCTCGATCACTCTCCCGATCACACCCTGTCCCATTTAACACACACTATAACCCTCGATCACTCTCCCGATCACACACTGTCCCATTTAACACACACTATAACCCCTCGATCACTCTCCCGATCACACCCTGTCCCATTTAACACACACTATAACCCCTCGATCACTCTCCCGATCACACCCTGTCCCATTTAACACACACTATAACCCCTCGATCACTCTCCCGATCACACCCTGTCCCATTTAACACACACTATAACCCCTCGATCACTCTCCCGATCACACCCTGTCCCATTTAACACACACTATAACCCCTCGATCACTCTCCCGATCACACCCTGTCCCATTTAACACACACTATAACCCCTCGATCTCTCTCCCGATCACACCCTGTCCCATTTAACACACACTATAACCCCTCGATCACTCTCCCGATCACACCCTGTCCCATTTAACACACACTATAACCCCTCGATCACTCTCCCGATCACACCCTGTCCCATTTAACACACACTATAACCCCTCGATCACTCTCCCGATCACACCCTGTCCCATTTAACACACACTATAACCCCTCGATCACTCTCCCGATCACACCCTGTCCCATTTAACACACACTATAACCCCTCGATCACTCTCCCGATCACACCCTGTCCCATTTAACACACACTATAACCCCTCGATCTCTCTCCCGATCACACACTGTCCCATTTAACACACACTATAACCCCTCGATCACTCTCCCGATCACACCCTGTCCCATTTAACACACACTATAACCCCTCGATCACTCTCCCGATCACACCCTGTCCCATTTAACACACACTATAACCCCTCGATCACTCTCCCGATCACACCCTGTCCCATTTAACACACACTATAACCCCTCGATCACTCTCCCGATCACACCCTGTCCCATTTAACACACACTATAACCCCTCGATCACTCTCCCGATCACACCCTGTCCCATTTAACACACACTATAACCCCTCGATCACTCTCCCGATCACACACTGTCCCATTTAACACACACTATAACCCCTCGATCACTCTCCCGATCACACACTGTCCCATTTAACACACACTATAACCCCTCGATCACTCTCCCGATCACACCCTGTCCCATTTAACACACACTATAACCCCTCGATCACTCTCCCGATCACACCCTGTCCCATTTAACACACACTATAACCCCTCGATCACTCTCCCGATCACACCCTGTCCCATTTAACACACACTATAACCCCTCGATCACTCTCCCGATCACACCCTGTCCCATTTAACACACACTATAACCCCTCGATCACTCTCCCGATCACACACTGTCCCATTTAACACACACTATAACCCCTCGATCACTCTCCCGATCACACACTGTCCCATTTAACACACACTATAACCCCTCGATCACTCTCCCGATCACACCCTGTCCCATTTAACACACACTATAACCCCTCGATCACTCTCCCGATCACACCCTGTCCCATTTAACACACACTATAACCCCTCGATCACTCTCCCGATCACACACTGTCCCATTTAACACACACTATAACCCCTCGATCACTCTCCCGATCACACCCTGTCCCATTTAACACACACTATAACCCCTCGATCACTCTCCCGATCACACCCTGTCCCATTTAACACACACTATAACCCCTCGATCACTCTCCCGATCACACCCTGTCCCATTTAACACACACTATAACCCCTCGATCACTCTCCCGATCACACACTGTCCCATTTAACACACACTATAACCCCTCGATCACTCTCCCGATCACACACTGTCCCATTTAACACACACTATAACCCCTCGATCACTCTCCCGATCACACCCTGTCCCATTTAACACACACTATAACCCCTCGATCACTCTCCCGATCACACCCTGTCCCATTTAACACACACTATAACCCCTCGATCACTCTCCCGATCACACACTGTCCCATTTAACACACACTATAACCCCTCGATCACTCTCCCGATCACACCCTGTCCCATTTAACACACACTATAACCCCTCGATCACTCTCCCGATCACACACTGTCCCATTTAACACACACTATAACCCCTCGATCACTCTCCCGATCACACACTGTCCCATTTAACACACACTATAACCCCTCGATCACTCTCCCGATCACACCCTGTCCCATTTAACACACACTATAACCCCTCGATCACTCTCCCGATCACACCCTGTCCCATTTAACACACACTATAACCCCTCGATCACTCTCCCGATCACACACTGTCCCATTTAACACACACTATAACCCCTCGATCACTCTCCCGATCACACCCTGTCCCATTTAACACACACTATAACCCCTCGATCACTCTCCCGATCACACACTGTCCCATTTAACACACACTATAACCCCTCGATCACTCTCCCGATCACACCCTGTCCCATTTAACACACACTATAACCCCTCGATCACTCTCCCGATCACACACTGTCCCATTTAACACACACTATAACCCCTCGATCACTCTCCCGATCACACCCTGTCCCATTTAACACACACTATAACCCCTCGATCACTCTCCCGATCACACACTGTCCCATTTAACACACACTATAACCCCTCGATCACTCTCCCGATCACACACTGTCCCATTTAACACACACTATAACCCCTCGATCACTCTCCCGATCACACCCTGTCCCATTTAACACACACTATAACCCCTCGATCACTCTCCCGATCACACACTGTCCCATTTAACACACACTATAACCCCTCGATCACTCTCCCGATCACACCCTGTCCCATTTAACACACACTATAACCCCTCGATCACTCTCCCGATCACACCCTGTCCCATTTAACACACACTATAACCCCTCGATCACTCTCCCGATCACACCCTGTCCCATTTAACACACACTATAACCCCTCGATCACTCTCCTGATCACACACTGTCCCATTTAACACACACTATAACCCCTCGATCACTCTCCCGATCACACCCTGTCCCATTTAACACACACTATAACCCCTCGATCACTCTCCCTGATCACACACTGTCCCATTTAACACACACTATAACCCCTCGATCACTCTCCCGATCACACCCTGTCCCATTTAACACACACTATAACCCCTCGATCACTCTCCCGATCACACCCTGTCCCATTTAACACACACTATAACCCCTCGATCACTCTCCCGATCACACACTGTCCCATTTAACACACACTATAACCCCTCGATCACTCTCCCGATCACACACTGTCCCATTTAACATACACTATAACCCCTCGATCACTCTCCCGATCACACCCTGTCCCATTTAACACACACTATAACCCCTCGATCACTCTCCCGATCACACCCTGTCCCATTTAACACACACTATAACCCCTCGATCACTCTCCCGATCACACCCTGTCCCATTTAACACACACTATAACCCCTCGATCACTCTCCCGATCACACCCTGTCCCATTTAACACACACTATAACCCCTCGATCACTCTCCCGATCACACACTGTCCCATTTAACACACACTATAACCCCTCGATCACTCTCCCGATCACACTCTGTCCCATTTAACACACACTATAACCCCTCGATCACTCTCCCGATCACACCCTGTCCCATTTAACACACACTATAACCCCTCGATCACTCTCCCGATCACACCCTGTCCCATTTAACACACACTGTAACCCCTCGATCACTCTCCCGATCACACACTGTCCCATTTAACACACACTATAACCCCTCGATCACTCTCCCGATCACACACTGTCCCATTTAACACACACTATAACCCCTCGATCACTCTCCCGATCACACCCTGTCCCATTTAACACACACTATAACCCCTCGATCACTCTCCCGATCACACCCTGTCCCATTTAACACACACTATAACCCCTCGATCACTCTCCCGATCACACCCTGTCCCATTTAACACACTATAACCCCTCGATCACTCTCCCGATCACACCCTGTCCCATTTAACACACACTATAACCCCTCGATCTCTCTCCCGATCACACACTGTCCCATTTAACACACACTATAACCCCTCGATCTCTCTCCCGATCACACACTGTCCCATTTAACACACACTATAACCCCTCGATCACTCTCCCGATCACACCCTGTCCCATTTAACACACACTATAACCCCTCGATCACTCTCCCGATCACACCCTGTCCCATTTAACACACACTATAACCCCTCGATCACTCTCCCGATCACACCCTGTCCCATTTAACACACACTATAACCCCTCGATCACTCTCCCGATCACACACTGTCCCATTTAACACACACTATAACCCCTCGATCACTCTCCCGATCACACACTGTCCCATTTAACACACACTATAACCCCTCGATCACTCTCCCGATCACACACTGTCCCATTTAACATACACTATAACCCCTCGATCACTCTCCCGATCGCACACTGTCCCATTTAACACACACTATAACCCCTCGATCACTCTCCCGATCACACCCTGTCCCATTTAACACACACTATAACCCCTCGATCACTCTCCCGATCACACCCTGTCCCATTTAACACACACTATAACCCCTCGATCACTCTCCCGATCACACCCTGTCCCATTTAACACACACTATAACCCCTCGATCACTCTCCCGATCACACCCTGTCCCATTTAACACACACTATAACCCCTCGATCACTCTCCCGATCACACCCTGTCCCATTTAACACACACTATAACCCCTCGATCACTCTCCCGATCACACCCTGTCCCATTTAACACACACTATAACCCCTCGATCACTCTCCCGATCACACACTGTCCCATTTAACACACACTATAACCCCTCGATCACTCTCCCGATCACACCCTGTCCCATTTAACACACACTATAACCCCTCGATCACTCTCCCGATCACTCCCTGTCCCATTTAACACACACTATAACCCCTCGATCACTCTCCCGATCACACCCTGTCCCATTTAACACACACTATAACCCCTCGATCACTCTCCCGATCACACACTGTCCCATTTAACACACACTATAACCCCTCGATCACTCTCCCGATCACACACTGTCCCATTTAACACACACTATAACCCCTCGATCACTCTCCCGATCACACCCTGTCCCATTTAACACACACTATAACCCCTCGATCACTCTCCCGATCACACCCTGTCCCATTTAACACACACTATAACCCCTCGATCACTCTCCCGATCACACACTGTCCCATTTAACACACACTGTAACCCCTCGATCACTCTCCCGATCACACACTGTCCCATTTAACACACACTATAACCCCTCGATCACTCTCCTGATCACACACTGTCCCATTTAACACACACTATAACCCCTCGATCACTCTCCCGATCACACACTGTCCCATTTAACACACACTATAACCCCTCGATCACTCTCCCGATCACACCCTGTCCCATTTAACACACACTATAACCCCTCGATCACTCTCCCGATCACACCCTGTCCCATTTAACACACACTATAACCCCTCGATCACTCTCCCGATCACACCCTGTCCCATTTAACACACACTATAACCCCTCGATCACTCTCCCGATCACACACTGTCCCATTTAACACACACTATAACCCCTCGATCTCTCTCCCGATCACACCCTGTCCCATTTAACACACACTATAACCCCTCGATCACTCTCCCGATCACACTCTGTCCCATTTAACACACACTATAACCCCTCGATCACTCTCCCGATCACTCACTGTCCCATTTAACACACACTATAACCCCTCGATCACTCTCCCGATCACACCCTGTCCCATTTAACACACACTATAACCCCTCGATCACTCTCCCGATCACTCCCTGTCCCATTTAACACACACTATAACCCCTCGATCACTCTCCCGATCACACCCTGTCCCATTTAACACACACTATAACCCCTCGATCACTCTCCCGATCACTCCCTGTCCCATTTAACACACACTATAACCCCTCGATCACTCTCCCGATCACTCCCTGTCCCATTTAACACACACTATAACCCCTCGATCACTCTCCCGATCACACCCTGTCCCATTTAACACACACTATAACCCCTCGATCACTCTCCCGATCACACACTGTCCCATTTAACACACACTATAACCCCTCGATCACTCTCCCGATCACACACTGTCCCATTTAACACACACTATAACCCCTCGATCACCCTCCCGATCACACACTGTCCCATTTAACACACACTATAACCCCTCGATCACTCTCCCGATCACACACTGTCCCATTTAACACACACTATAACCCCTCGATCACTCTCCCGATCACACACTGTCCCATTTAACACACACTATAACCCCTCGATCACCCTCCCGATCACACACTGTCCCATTTAACACACACTATAACCCCTCGATCACTCTCCCGATCACTCCCTGTCCCATTTAACACACACTGTAACCCCTCGATCACTCTCCCGATCACACCCTGTCCCATTTAACACACACTATAACCCCTCGATCACTCTCCCGATCACACCCTGTCCCATTTAACACACACTATAACCCCTCGATCACTCTCCCGATCACACCCTGTCCCATTTAACACACACTATAACCCCTCGATCACTCTCCCGATCACACCCTGTCCCATTTAACACACACTATAACCCCTCGATCACTCTCCCGATCACACCCTGTCCCATTTAACACACACTATAACCCCTCGATCACTCTCCCGATCACACCCTGTCCCATTTAACACACACTATAACCCCTCGATCACTCTCCCGATCACACCCTGTCCCATTTAACACACACTATAACCCCTCGATCACTCTCCTGATCACACCCTGTCCCATTTAACACACACTATAACCCCTCGATCACTCTCCCGATCACACCCTGTCCCATTTAACACACACTATAACCCCTCGATCTCTCTCCCGATCACACCCTGTCCCATTTAACACACACTATAACCCCTCGATCACTCTCCTGATCACACCCTGTCCCATTTAACACACACTATAACCCCTCGATCACTCTCCCGATCACACACTGTCCCATTTAACACACACTATAACCCCTCGATCACTCTCCCGATCACACCCTGTCCCATTTAACACACACTATAACCCCTCGATCACTCTCCCGATCACTCCCTGTCCCATTTAACACACACTATAACCCCTCGATCACTCTCCCGATCACACCCTGTCCCATTTAACACACACTATAACCCCTCGATCACTCTCCCGATCACACCCTGTCCCATTTAACACACACTGTAACCCCTCGATCTCTCTCCCGATCACACACTGTCCCATTTAACACACACTATAACCCCTCGATCACTCTCCCGATCACACACTGTCCCATTTAACATACACTATAACCCCTCGATCACTCTCCCGATCACACCCTGTCCCATTTAACACACACTATAACCCCTCGATCACTCTCCCGATCACACCCTGTCCCATTTAACACACACTATAACCCCTCGATCACTCTCCCGATCACACCCTGTCCCATTTAACACACACTATAACCCCTCGATCAATCTCCCGATCACACCCTGTCCCATTTAACACACACTATAACCCCTCGATCACTCTCCCGATCACACACTGTCCCATTTAACACACACTATAACCCCTCGATCACTCTCCCGATCACACTCTGTCCCATTTAACACACACTATAACCCCTCGATCACTCTCCCGATCACACCCTGTCCCATTTAACACACACTATAACCCCTCGATCACTCTCCCGATCACACCCTGTCCCATTTAACACACACTGTAACCCCTCGATCACTCTCCCGATCACACACTGTCCCATTTAACACACACTATAACCCCTCGATCTCTCTCCCGATCACACACTGTCCCATTTAACACACACTATAACCCCTCGATCACTCTCCCGATCACACCCTGTCCCATTTAACACACACTATAACCCCTCGATCACTCTCCCGATCACACCCTGTCCCATTTAACACACACTATAACCCCTCGATCACTCTCCCGATCACACCCTGTCCCATTTAACACACACTATAACCCCTCGATCACTCTCCCGATCACACCCTGTCCCATTTAACACACACTATAACCCCTCGATCTCTCTCCCGATCACACACTGTCCCATTTAACACACACTATAACCCCTCGATCTCTCTCCCGATCACACACTGTCCCATTTAACACACACTATAACCCCTCGATCTCTCTCCCGATCACACCCTGTCCCATTTAACACACACTATAACCCCTCGATCACTCTCCCGATCACACCCTGTCCCATTTAACACACACTATAACCCCTCGATCACTCTCCCGATCACACCCTGTCCCATTTAACACACACTATAACCCCTCGATCACTCTCCCGATCACACACTGTCCCATTTAACATACACTATAACCCCTCGATCACTCTCCCGATCGCACACTGTCCCATTTAACACACACTATAACCCCTCGATCACTCTCCCGATCACACACTGTCCCATTTAACATACACTATAACCCCTCGATCACTCTCCCGATCGCACACTGTCCCATTTAACACACACTATAACCCCTCGATCACTCTCCCGATCACACCCTGTCCCATTTAACACACACTATAACCCCTCGATCACTCTCCCGATCACACCCTGTCCCATTTAACACACACTATAACCCCTCGATCACTCTCCCGATCACACCCTGTCCCATTTAACACACACTATAACCCCTCGATCACTCTCCCGATCACACCCTGTCCCATTTAACACACACTATAACCCCTCGATCACTCTCCCGATCACACCCTGTCCCATTTAACACACACTATAACCCCTCGATCACTCTCCCGATCACACCCTGTCCCATTTAACACACACTATAACCCCTCGATCACTCTCCCGATCACACACTGTCCCATTTAACACACACTATAACCCCTCGATCACTCTCCCGATCACTCCCTGTCCCATTTAACACACACTGTAACCCCTCGATCACTCTCCCGATCACTCCCTGTCCCATTTAACACACACTGTAACCCCTCGATCACTCTCCCGATCACACCCTGTCCCATTTAACACACACTATAACCCCTCGATCACTCTCCCGATCACACACTGTCCCATTTAACACACACTATAACCCCTCGATCACTCTCCCGATCACACACTGTCCCATTTAACACACACTATAACCCCTCGATCACTCTCCTGATCACACCCTGTCCCATTTAACACACACTATAACCCCTCGATCACTCTCCCGATCACACCCTGTCCCATTTAACACACACTATAACCCCTCGATCTCTCTCCCGATCACACACTGTCCCATTTAACACACACTGTAACCCCTCGATCACTCTCCCGATCACACACTGTCCCATTTAACACACACTATAACCCCTCGATCACTCTCCTGATCACACACTGTCCCATTTAACACACACTATAACCCCTCGATCACTCTCCCGATCACACACTGTCCCATTTAACACACACTATAACCCCTCGATCACTCTCCCGATCACACCCTGTCCCATTTAACACACACTATAACCCCTCGATCACTCTCCCGATCACACCCTGTCCCATTTAACACACACTATAACCCCTCGATCACTCTCCCGATCACACCCTGTCCCATTTAACACACACTATAACCCCTCGATCACTCTCCCGATCACACACTGTCCCATTTAACACACACTATAACCCCTCGATCTCTCTCCCGATCACACCCTGTCCCATTTAACACACACTATAACCCCTCGATCACTCTCCCGATCACACTCTGTCCCATTTAACACACACTATAACCCCTCGATCACTCTCCCGATCACTCACTGTCCCATTTAACACACACTATAACCCCTCGATCACTCTCCCGATCACACCCTGTCCCATTTAACACACACTATAACCCCTCGATCACTCTCCCGATCACTCCCTGTCCCATTTAACACACACTATAACCCCTCGATCACTCTCCCGATCACACCCTGTCCCATTTAACACACACTATAACCCCTCGATCACTCTCCCGATCACTCCCTGTCCCATTTAACACACACTATAACCCCTCGATCACTCTCCCGATCACTCCCTGTCCCATTTAACACACACTATAACCCCTCGATCACTCTCCCGATCACACCCTGTCCCATTTAACACACACTATAACCCCTCGATCACTCTCCCGATCACACACTGTCCCATTTAACACACACTATAACCCCTCGATCACTCTCCCGATCACACCCTGTCCCATTTAACACACACTATAACCCCTCGATCACTCTCCCGATCACACACTGTCCCATTTAACACACACTATAACCCCTCGATCACTCTCCCGATCACACCCTGTCCCATTTAACACACACTATAACCCCTCGATCACTATCCCGATCACACCCTGTCCCATTTAACACACACTATAACCCCTCGATCACTCTCCCGATCACACTCTGTCCCATTTAACACACACTATAACCCCTCGATCACTCTCCCGATCACACACTGTCCCATTTAACACACACTATAACCCCTCGATCACTCTCCCGATCACACCCTGTCCCATTTAACACACACTATAACCCCTCGATCACTCTCCCGATCACACCCTGTCCCATTTAACACACACTATAACCCCTCGATCACTCTCCCGATCACTCACTGTCCCATTTAACACACACTATAACCCCTCGATCACTCTCCCGATCACACCCTGTCCCATTTAACACACACTATAACCCCTCGATCACTCTCCCGATCACACACTGTCCCATTTAACACACACTATAACCCCTCGATCACTCTCCCGATCACACCCTGTCCCATTTAACACACACTATAACCCCTCGATCACTCTCCCGATCACACACTGTCCCATTTAACACACACTATAACCCCTCGATCACTCTCCCGATCACTCCCTGTCCCATTTAACACACACTGTAACCCCTCGATCACTCTCCCGATCACACCCTGTCCCATTTAACACACACTATAACCCCTCGATCACTCTCCCGATCACACCCTGTCCCATTTAACACACACTATAACCCCTCGATCACTCTCCCGATCACACCCTGTCCCATTTAACACACACTATAACCCCTCGATCACTCTCCCGATCACACACTGTCCCATTTAACACACACTATAACCCCTCGATCACCCTCCCGATCACACACTGTCCCATTTAACACACACTATAACCCCTCGATCACTCTCCCGATCACACACTGTCCCATTTAACACACACTATAACCCCTCGATCACTCTCCCGATCACACACTGTCCCATTTAACACACACTATAACCCCTCGATCACCCTCCCGATCACACACTGTCCCATTTAACACACACTATAACCCCTCGATCACTCTCCCGATCACTCCCTGTCCCATTTAACACACACTGTAACCCCTCGATCACTCTCCCGATCACACCCTGTCCCATTTAACACACACTATAACCCCTCGATCACTCTCCCGATCACACCCTGTCCCATTTAACACACACTATAACCCCTCGATCACTCTCCCGATCACACCCTGTCCCATTTAACACACACTATAACCCCTCGATCACTCTCCCGATCACACCCTGTCCCATTTAACACACACTATAACCCCTCGATCACTCTCCCGATCACACCCTGTCCCATTTAACACACACTATAACCCCTCGATCACTCTCCCGATCACACCCTGTCCCATTTAACACACACTATAACCCCTCGATCACTCTCCCGATCACACCCTGTCCCATTTAACACACACTATAACCCCTCGATCACTCTCCCGATCACACCCTGTCCCATTTAACACACACTATAACCCCTCGATCACTCTCCCGATCACACCCTGTCCCATTTAACACACACTATAACCCCTCGATCTCTCTCCCGATCACACCCTGTCCCATTTAACACACACTATAACCCCTCGATCACTCTCCTGATCACACCCTGTCCCATTTAACACACACTATAACCCCTCGATCACTCTCCCGATCACACACTGTCCCATTTAACACACACTATAACCCCTCGATCACTCTCCCGATCACACCCTGTCCCATTTAACACACACTATAACCCCTCGATCACTCTCCCGATCACTCCCTGTCCCATTTAACACACACTATAACCCCTCGATCTCTCTCCCGATCACACACTGTCCCATTTAACACACACTATAACCCCTCGATCACTCTCCCGATCACACACTGTCCCATTTAACACACACTATAACCCCTCGATCACTCTCCCGATCACACACTGTCCCATTTAACACACACTATAACCCCTCGATCACTCTCCCGATCACACCCTGTCCCATTTAACACACACTATAACCCCTCGATCTCTCTCCCGATCACACCCTGTCCCATTTAACACACACTATAACCCCTCGATCACTCTCCCGATCACACACTGTCCCATTTAACACACACTATAACCCCTCGATCACTCTCCCGATCACACACTGTCCCATTTAACACACACTATAACCCCTCGATCTCTCTCCCGATCACACCCTGTCCCATTTAACACACACTATAACCCCTCGATCACTCTCCCGATCACACCCTGTCCCATTTAACACACACTATAACCCCTCGATCACTCTCCCGATCACACCCTGTCCCATTTAACACATCCTATAACCCCTCGATCACTCTCCCGATCACACACTGTCCCATTTAACACACACTATAACCCCTCGATCTCTCTCCCGATCACACCCTGTCCCATTTAACACACACTATAACCCCTCGATCACTCTCCCGATCACACCCTGTCCCATTTAACACACACTATAACCCCTCGATCACTCTCCCGATCACACCCTGTCCCATTTAACACACACTATAACCCCTCGATCACTCTCCCGATCACACCCTGTCCCATTTAACACACACTATAACCCCTCGATCTCTCTCCCGATCACACACTGTCCCATTTAACACACACTATAACCCCTCGATCTCTCTCCCGATCACACCCTGTCCCATTTAACACACACTATAATCCCTCGATCACTCTCCCGATCACACCCTGTCCCATTTAACACACACTATAACCCCTCGATCACTCTCCCGATCACACCCTGTCCCATTTAACACACACTATAACCCCTCGATCACTCTCCCGATCACACCCTGTCCCATTTAACACACACTATAACCCCTCGATCTCTCTCCCGATCACACACTGTCCCATTTAACACACACTATAACCCCTCGATCTCTCTCCCGATCACACCCTGTCCCATTTAACACACACTATAATCCCTCGATCACTCTCTCCTGATCACACCCTGTCCCATTTAACACACACTATAACCCCTCGATCACTCTCCCGATCACTCACTGTCCCATTTAACACACACTATAACCCCTCGATCACTCTCCCGATCACACACTGTCCCATTTAACACACACTATAACCCCTCGATCTCTCTCCCGATCACACACTGTCCCATTTAACACACACTATAACCCCTCGATCACTCTCCCGATCACACCCTGTCCCATTTAACACACACTATAACCCCTCGATCACTCTCCCGATCACACCCTGACCCATTTAACACACACTATAACCCCTCGATCACTCTCCCGATCACACCCTGTCCCATTTAACACACACTATAACCCCTCGATCTCTCTCCCGATCACACCCTGTCCCATTTAACACACACTATAACCCCTCGATCACTCTCCCGATCACACACTGTCCCATTTAACACACACTATAACCCCTCGATCACACTCCCGATCACACACTGTCCCATTTAACACACACTGTAACCCCTCGATCACTCTCCCGATCACACACTGTCCCATTTAACACACACTATAACCCCTCGATCACTCTCCCGATCACACCCTGTCCCATTTAACACACACTATAACCCCTCGATCTCTCTCCCGATCACACACTGTCCCATTTAACACACACTATAACCCCTCGATCACTCTCCCGATCACACCCTGTCCCATTTAACACACACTATAACCTCTCGATCACACTCCCGATCACACACTGTCCCATTTAACACACACTGTAACCCCTCGATCACTCTCCCGATCACACCCTGTCCCATTTAACACACACTATAACCCCTCGATCACTCTCCCGATCACACCCTGTCCCATTTAACACACACTATAACCCCTCGATCACTCTCCCGATCACACACTGTCCCTTTTAACACACACTATAACCCCTCGATCACTCTCCCGATCACACCCTGTCCCATTTAACACACACTATAACCCCTCGATCACTCTCCCGATCACACCCTGTCCCATTTAACACACACTATAACCCCTCGATCACTCTCCCGATCACACCCTGTCCCATTTAACACACACTATAACCCCTCGATCACTCTCCCGATCACACACTGTCCCATTTAACACACACTATAACCCCTCGATCACTCTCCCGATCACACCCTGTCCCATTTAACACACACTATAACCCCTCGATCACTCTCCCGATCACACTCTGTCCCATTTAACACACACTATAACCCCTCGATCACTCTCCCGATCACACACTGTCCCATTTAACACACACTATAACCCCTCGATCACTCTCCCGATCACACCCTGTCCCATTTAACACACACTATAACCCCTCGATCACTCTCCCGATCACACACTGTCCCATTTAACACACACTGTAACCCCTCGATCACTCTCCCGATCACACACTGTCCCATTTAACACACACTATAACCCCTCGATCACTCTCCCGATCACACACTGTCCCATTTAACACACACTATAACCCCTCGATCACTCTCCCGATCACTCCCTGTCCCATTTAACACACACTATAACCCCTCGATCACTCTCCCGATCACACACTGTCCCATTTAACACACACTATAACCCCTCGATCACTCTCCCGATCACACCCTGTCCCATTTAACACACACTATAACCCCTCGATCACTCTCCCGATCACACCCTGTCCCATTTAACACACACTATAACCCCTCGATCACCCTCCCGATCACACCCTGTCCCATTTAACACACACTATAACCCCTCGATCACTCTCCCGATCACACCCTGTCCCATTTAACACACACTATAACCCCTCGATCACTCTCCCGATCACACACTGTCCCATTTAACACACACTATAACCCCTCGATCACTCTCCCGATCACACCCTGTCCCATTTAACACACACTATAACCCCTCGATCACTCTCCCGATCACACCCTGTCCCATTTAACACACACTATAACCCCTCGATCTCTCTCCCGATCACACACTGTCCCATTTAACACACACTATAACCCCTCGATCACTCTCCCGATCACACCCTGTCCCATTTAACACACACTATAACCCCTCGATCACCCTCCCGATCACACCCTGTCCAATTTAACACACACTATAACCCCTCGATCACTCTCCCGATCACACACTGTCCCATTTAACACACACTATAACCCCTCGATCACTCTCCCGATCACACACTGTCCCATTTAACACACACTATAACCCCTCGATCACTCTCCCGATCACACACTGTCCCATTTAACACACACTATAACCCCTCGATCACTCTCCCGATCACACCCTGTCCCATTTAACACACACTATAACCCCTCGATCTCTCTCCCGATCACACACTGTCCCATTTAACACACACTATAACCCCTCGATCACTCTCCCGATCACACCCTGTCCCATTTAACACACACTATAATCCCTCGATCACTCTCCCGATCACACCCTGTCCCATTTAACACACACTATAACCCCTCGATCACTCTCCCGATCACACCCTGTCCCATTTAACACACACTATAACCCCTCGATCACTCTCCCGATCACACACTGTCCCATTTAACACACACTATAACCCCTCGATCTCTCTCCCGATCACACCCTGTCCCATTTAACACACACTATAACCCCTCGATCACTCTCCCGATCACACTCTGTCCCATTTAACACACACTATAACCCCTCGATCACTCTCCCGATCACACCCTGTCCCATTTAACACACACTATAACCCCTCGATCACTCTCCCGATCACACTCTGTCCCATTTAACACACACTATAACCCCTCGATCACTCTACCGATCACACTCTGTCCCATTTAACACACACTATAACCCCTCGATCTCTCTCCCGATCACACACTGTCCCATTTAACACACACTATAACCCCTCGATCACTCTCCCGATCACACACTGTCCCATTTAACACACACTATAACCCCTCGATCACTCTCCCGATCACACCCTGTCCCATTTAACACACACTGTAACCCCTCGATCACTCTCCCGATCACACCCTGTCCCATTTAACACACACTATAACCCCTCGATCACTCTCCCGATCACACCCTTTCCCATTTAACACACACTATAACCCCTCGATCACTCTCCCGATCACACCCTGTCCCATTTAACACACACTATAACCCCTCGATCACTCTCCCGATCACTCCCTGTCCCATTTAACACACACTGTAACCCCTCGATCTCTCTCCCGATCACTCCCTGTCCCATTTAACACACACTATAACCCCTCGATCACTCTCCCGATCACACCCTGTCCCATTTAACACACACTATAACCCCTCGATCTCTCTCCCGATCACACCCTGTCCCATTTAACACACACTATAACCCCTCGATCACTCTCCCGATCACACACTGTCCCATTTAACACACACTATAACCCCTCGATCACTCTCCCGATCACACCCTGTCCCATTTAACACACACTATAACCCCTCGATCACTCTCCCGATCACACCCTGTCCCATTTAACACACACTATAACCCCTCGATCACTCTCCCGATCACACCCTGTCCCATTTAACACACACTATAACCCCTCGATCACTCTCCCGATCACACACTGTCCCATTTAACACACACTATAACCCCTCGATCACTCTCCCGATCACACCCTGTCCCATTTAACACACACTATAACCCCTCGATCACTCTCCCGATCACACACTGTCCAATTTAACACACACTATAACCCCTCGATCACTCTCCCGATCACACCCTGTCCCATTTAACACACACTATAACCCCTCGATCACTCTCCCGATCACACCCTGTCCCATTTAACACACACTATAACCCCTCGATCACTCTCCCGATCACACCCTGTCCCATTTAACACACACTATAACCCCTCGATCACTCTCCCGATCACACACTGTCCCATTTAACACACACTATAACCCCTCGATCACTCTCCCGATCACACACTGTCCCATTTAACACACACTATAACCCCTCGATCACTCTCCCGATCACACACTGTCCAATTTAACACACACTATAACCCCTCGATCACTCTCCCGATCACACCCTGTCCCATTTAACACACACTATAACCCCTCGATCACTCTCCCGATCACACCCTGTCCCATTTAACACACACTATAACCCCTCGATCACTCTCCCGATCACACCCTGTCCCATTTAACACACACTATAACCCCTCGATCACTCTCCCGATCACACCCTGTCCCATTTAACACACACTATAACCCCTCGATCACTCTCCCGATCACACCCTGTCCCATTTAACCTGATGAAATGTATCCCAGGACGTTATGGGAGGTTAGGGAGGAAATTGCGGGTCCCCTCGCAGAGACATTTGAATCATCGACAGCTACAGGTGAGGTGCCTGAAGATTGGAGGGCAGCAAATGTTGTGCCTTTGTTTAAGAAGGGCGGCAGGGAAAAGCCTGGGAACTACAGACCGGTGAGCCTGACATCTGTGGTGGATAAGTTGTTCGAGGGTATTCTGAGGGACAGGATCTGCAGGCATTTGGAGAGGCAGGGACTGATTAGGAACAGTCAGCATGGTTTTGTGAGAGGAAAATCATGTCCCACGAATTTGACTGAGTTTTTTGAAGGGGTAACCAAGAAGATAGATGAGGGCTGTGCAGTAGACGTGGTCTACATGGACTTCAGCAAAGCATTTGACAAGGTACCGCATGGTAGGTTGTTACATAAGGTTAAATCTCATGGGATCCAAGGTGAGGTAGCCAATTGGATACAAAATTGGCTTGACGACAGAGGGTGGTTGTAGAGGGTTGTTTTTCAAACTGGATGCCTGTGTCCAGCGGTGTGCCTCAGGGATCGGTGCTGGGTCCGCTGTTATTTGTTATTTATATTAATGATTTGGATGAGAATTTAGGAGGCATGGTTAGTAAGTTTGCAGATGACACCAAGATTGGTGGCATTGTGGACAGTGAAGAAGGTTATCTAGGATTGCAACGGGATCTTGATCAATTGGGCCAGTGGGCCGATGAATGGCAGATGGAGTTTAATTTAGATAAATGTGAGGTGATGCATTTTGGTAGATCGAATCGGGCCAGGACCTACTCCGTTAATGGTAGGGCGTTGGGGAGAGTTATAGAACAAAGAGATCTAGGAGTACAGGTTCATAGCTCCTTGAAAGTGGAGTCACACATGGATAGGGTGGTGAAGAAGGCATTCGGCATGCTTGGTTTCATTGGTCAGAACATTGAATACAGGAGTTGGGATGTCTTGTTGAAGTTGTACAAGACATTAGTAAGGCCACACTTGGAATACTGTGTACAGTTCTGGTCACCCTATTATAGAAAGGATATTATTAAACTAGAAAGAGTGCAGAAAAGATTTACTAGGATGCTACCGGGACTTGATGGTTTGACTTATAGGGAGAGGTTGGATAGACTGAGACTTTTTTCCCTGGAGAGTAGGAGGTTTAGGGGTGATCTTATAGAAGTCTATAAAATAATGAGGGGCATAGATAAGGTAGATAGTCAAAATCTATTCCCAAAGGTAGGGGAGTCTATAACGAGGGGACATAGATTTAAGGTGAGAGGGGAGAGATACAAAAGGGTCCAGAGGGGCAATTTTTTCACTCAAAGGGTGGTGAGTGTCTGGAACGAGCTGCCAGAGGCAGTAGTAGAGGCGGGTACAATTTTGTCTTTTAAAAAGCATTTGGACAGTTACATGGGTAAGATGGGTATAGAGGGATATGGGCCAAGTGCAGGCAATTGGGACTAGCTTAGTGGTATAAACTGGGCGACATGGACATGTTGGGCCGAAGGGCCTGTTTCCATGTTGTAAACTTCTATGATTCTATGATTCTATTTAGAAAGTACCCTGTTCTATCTTTTTTTGATCCAAAGTGGATGGCCTCACATTTGTCTACATTGAATTCCATTTGCCACAGTTTTGCCCATTCCCCTAATCTATCAATATCGCTTTGTAATTTTTTGTTTTCATCTGCACTGCTTACAATGCCACCAATCTTTGTGTCATCGGCAAACTTAGATATGAGACTTTCTGTGCCTTCGTCTGAGTCGTTAATAAATATTGTGAATAATTGAGGCCCCAAGACAGATCCCTGCGGGACTCCACTAGTCACATCCTGCCAATGTGAGTACCTTCCCATTATCCCTACTCTCTGTCGCCTTTCGCTCAGCCAACTTCCTAACCAAGTCCGTACTTTTCCCTCGATCCTTCTATCTTAGCTAACAGTCTCTTATGTGGGACCTTCTCAAATGCCTTCTGGAAGTCCATATAAATAATGAACCCCTGACCACCCTTATCTTCTCCCCCAATGATCTTACACTGACGTCCAGCTGCTGACTGGCCCCACTGGGCTGGAGCTTTACTGACTACTGAGGCAGTTGCCCGGTGGGGACTTAGCAGTGTCCGAGGTGCCTCGGCATCTGTGGGTCTGGGCGGGCCTGATCCCCTCGAGGCTCCTACTCCTGATCCCCTCGCCTGGTCACGTCAGATGGCGACAGATCTGGGCCTGGCCATTTGGCCGGCCCACTGATCGTCAGGTCCTGGACCAGACGGGGCTCGAGATACCAGAGGGCTGCAGTCAGCCAGCAACTCGAGGGACTGGGGACAGGAGCGGAGGGGAGTGAGACCATAACAGGCCCTGATCTGAAA
The DNA here is from genome assembly GCF_035084215.1 of Heptranchias perlo. NCBI lineage: Eukaryota > Metazoa > Chordata > Chondrichthyes > Hexanchiformes > Hexanchidae > Heptranchias > Heptranchias perlo. Next base: position 123,124 of record NW_027139596.1, on the reverse strand, counting down.
GCATCCAAACCCTCCCAGACGCTATACCTGAGCAGGAAGCTCTGCAGATTGGTTACACTTCATCGAGCAACTCCCATGGCAGCAGGTCCAGTGTGGGTCGCAGTCTTCATCCAATTTGCAGCTCTCTGGGGGCGGGGCGGGGCGGGGGGAGAGTAGGGGGGAGGAGGAAGAAAGGAAGGGGTTAAACAACAAAGTTAAAACCAGAACATCGGCCCTGAGTTCCCATTTCTCTTTCACAAGAATACGTCAAGGGGCATTTACACCCTGTACACTCTCCCCGAACACAGACTCTCCCCACCCATTTAATCTCCCCCCACAGCCCGTGTACACTCTCCCCCCCACAGCCCGTGTCCACTCTCCCCCCACAGCCCGTGTCCACTCTCCCCCCACAGCCCGTGTACACTCTCCCCCCCACAGCCCGTGTCCACTCTCCCCCCACAGCCCGTGTACACTCTCCCCCCACATCCCGTGTCCACTCTCCCCCCACAGCCCGTGTCCACTCTCCCCCCACAGCCCGTGTACACTCTCCCCCCACAGCCCGTGTACACTCTCCCCCCACAGCCCGTGTACACTCTCCCCCCACAGCCCGTGTCCACTCTCCCCTCTCATGGACTCTCCCCTCTTTGGTTCTCACTTGATGTGGAGAATGGGAAGACACAATGCTTCCCACAGTCTCCAACTTGGCAGCATTGCTTCCACTCTCCACATTCCTCATCACTCCCACAGCTCTCAATCTCCCCCTTCTCACAGAGATGTTGCACAGAGAATGGTTCCGGGCATTTCTTCTCTCGCTTTCCTGCAAAAGAAAAACCAAGAGAGTGGGATTTTCCAAATGGGGACCAGAGCAGATCATCAGGGACTGGCTGAGGACCAAGGGGACGGGGTCTGGACACCAAGGTCTGAGTCTCAGGTGAAGCCTGGAGTGAACGGGACAGAGGGGAAAACGGGCAGGGATCATCATCATCATCGACCCAAGGTCACCGCTCACTGTGTCCTCCGTACCGACACCGCGTAAAGAGGGGTCTCCGAGACCCTCACTGCCTCGGGGACCGTGATCTCAGGCCATCAAAGTGGAGAGAAAGTCTCCCCTTCTCCCTCACTCTGACCCACCGACAGGAAGGATCGACTCAGGGACAGGAGGAGGCCACTCAGACCCTCGAGTCTGGTGCACAGGGACAGGAGGAGGCCATTCAGCCCCTCGAGTCTGGTACACAGGGAGAGGAGGAGGCCATTCAGACCCTCGAGTCTGGTACACAGGGACAGGAGGAGGCCACTCAGCCCCTCGAGCCTGTTCTGCCGTTCAATTCGAGCGGTTCCAGTGGTCTGATCTGTATCTTAACCCCATCGACCCACCTTGGTTCCATCTCCCTCAACACCCTTTGCCGAACAAAAATCGATCAATCTCAGTTTTGATAATTTCAATTGACCCCCAGTCTCCACAGTGTTTCTGGGGGGAGAGAGTTCCAGATTCCCACTCCCCTCTGTGTGAGGAAACGCTCCCCGACATCACCCCCTGAACGGCCGAGCTCTGATTTTAAGGTTCTGCCCCCTTGTTCTGGACTCCCCCCCACCAGAGGAAATAGTTTCTCTCGATCGAACCGATCGAGTCCTTCAATCATCTCAAACCCCTCGATTAGATCACCCCTCAATCCTCCACACTCGAGCGGGGGGATACAAGCCCAGTCTGTCCAACCTGTCCTCATCATTAAACCCTTTCAACCCCCCCCCTGGGGACCATCTGGAGAATCTGCCTTGCACCCTCTCCGAGGCCATTCTCTCCTTCCTGATGTGCTGGGCCCAGAACTGAACGCAGTGTCTCCAGATGGTGGGCGGGGAGCCCGAGTTGAATCGAACTGTAACGACTCCCCGCGAGGGAGTTACTGATCCACGAAGGGATTGTCCTTCTCACTGTGTCTGGAGCCCCGATGAATACATCGTTTCCCACATCCAGCATCGCAGCAACTCAGCCATAAGTCACAGTCATCGTCACCCTCGCATTCCTTGCCGTAGTTTACGTTGCACATGGGGCCCAGACGGCTCGGAGCAGGGCAGCTGCTGTTCACTGGAACACAAGAACAAGCAGATTGGGTTTAATGTCCAGAAGATTCAGGTCATTCCATCCTGGACCGTGTCTGTGGGGTGGGTGGGTTAGATAGAGAGTGAAGATCACTCTACACCGTCCCGTCAATCACTCCCAGGGTCAGGTACAGGGTTAGATACAGAGTAAAGCTCCCTCTACACTGTCCCATCAAACACTCCCAGGGCAGGTACAGGGTGAGATACAGAGTAAAGCTCCCTCTACACTGTCCCATCAAACACTCCCAGGGCAGGTACAGGGTTAGATAGAGAGTGAAGATCACTCTACACTGTCCCATCAATCACTCCCAGGGTCAGGTACAGGGTTAGATACAGAGTAAAGCTCCCTCTGCACTGTTCCATCAAACACTCCCAGGGCAGGTACAGGGTTAGATACAGAGTAAAGCTCCCTCTACACCGTCCCATCAAACACTCCCAGGGTCAGGTACAGGGTTAGATACAGAGTAAAGCTCCCTCTACACTGTCCCATCAAACACTCCCAGGGTCAGGAACAGGGTTAGATACAGAGTAAAGCTCCCTCTACACTGTCCCATCAAACACTCCCAGGGCAGGTACTGGGTCAGATACAGAGTAAAGCTCCCTCTACACTGTCCCGTCAAACACTCCCAGGGTCAGGTACAGGGTTAGATACAGAGTAAAGCTCCCTCTACACTGTCCCATCAAACACTCCCAGGGCAGGTACAGGGTTAGATACAGAGTAAAGCTCCCTCTACACTGTCCCATCAAACACTCCCAGGGCAGGTACAGGGTTAGACACAGAGTAAAGCTCCCTCTACTCTGTCCCATCAAACACTCCCAAGGCAGGGACAGGGTTAGATACAGAGTAAAGCTCCCTCTACACTGTCCCATCAAACACTCCCAGGGCAGGTACAGGGTTAGATACAGAGTAAAGCTCCCTCTACACTGTCCCATCAAACACTCCCAGGGCAGGGACAGGGTTAGATACAGAGTAAAGCTCCCTCTACACTGTCCCATCAAACACTCCCAGGGCAGGTACAGGGTTAGATACAGAGTAAAGCTCCCTCTACACTGTCCCATCAAACACTCCCAGGGCAGGGACAGCACAAATTCGCTCCCTCTCTGGCACTCCTCACCCCCCCCAAACTCTGGGGACTATTCACCGCCCAAACTGTGGGAACTCCTCAACCCCCAAACTGTGGGGACTCCTCACCCCCAAACTGTGGGGACTCCTCACCCCCCCAAACTGTGGGGACTCCTCACCCCCAAACTGTAGGGACTCCTCACCCCCCCAAACTGTGGGGACTCCTCACCCCCCAAACTGTGGGCGCTCCTCACCCCCCAAACTGTGGGGACTCCTCACCCCCCAAACTGTAGGGACTCCTCAACCCCCCAAACTGTGGGGACACCTCAACCCCCCAAACTGCAGGGACTCCTCACCCCCCAAACTGTAGGGACTCCTCACCCCCCAAACTGTAGGGACTCCTCAACCCCCCAAACTGTAGGGACTCCTCACCCCCCAAACTGTAGGGACTCCTCACCCCCCAAACTGTAGGGACTCCTCAACCCCCCAAACTGTGGGGACTCCTCAACCCCCCAAACTGTAGGGACTCCTCACCCCCCAAACTGTAGGGACTCCTCACCCCCCAAACTGTGGGGACTCCTCACCCCCCCAAACTGTGGGGACTCCTCACCCCCCAAACTGTGGGGACTCCTCACCCCCCCCAAACTGTGGGGACTCCTCACCCCCCAAACTGTGGGGACTCCTCACCCCCCCCAAACTGTGGGGACTCCTCACCCCCCAAACTGTGGGGACTCCTCACCCCCCCCAAACTGTGGGGACTCCTCACCCCCCCAAACTGTGGGGACTCCTCACCCCCCAAACTGTGGGGACTCCTCACCCCCCCCAAACTGTGGGGACTCCTCACCCCCCAAACTGTGGGGACTCCTCACCCCCCCCAAACTGTGGGGACTCCTCACCCCCCAAACTGTGGGGACTCCTCACCCCCCAAACTGTGGGGACTCCTCACCCCCCCAAACTGTGGGGACTCCTCACCCCCCCCAAACTGTGGGGTCTCCTCACCCCCCCAAACTGTGGGGACTCCTCACCCCCCAAACTGTGGGGACTCCTCACCCCCCCCAAACTGTGGGGACTCCTCACCCCCCCAAACTGTGGGGACTCCTCACCCCCCCCCAAACTGTGGGGACTCCTCACCCCCCAAACTGAGGGGACTCCTCACCCCCCGAAACTGTGGGGACTCCTCACCCCCCCCAAACTGTGGGGACTCCTCACCCCCCCAAACTGTGGGGACTCCTCACCCCCCAAACTGTGGGGACTCCTCACCCCCCCAAACTGTGGGGACTCCTCACCCACCCCCCAAACTGTGGGGACTCCTCACCCCCCGAAACTGTGGGGACTCCTCACCCCCCCCAAACTGTGGGGACTCCTCACCCCCCCAAACTGTGGGGACTCCTCACCCCCCAAACTGTGGGGACTCCTCACCCCCCCAAACTGTGGGGACTCCTCACCCACCCCCCAAACTGTGGGGACTCCTCACCCACCCCCCCAAACTGTGGGGACTCCTCACCCCCCCCAAACTGTGGGGACTCCTCACCCCCCCAAACTGTGGGGACTCCTCACCACCCCCCCAAACTGTGGGGACTCCTCACCTCCTTTTAAGAATTTGAAGACACATCTCTTGCCACAGCCAGCGTCGCAGCAAGTCTGCCAACTGTCACAGTCACCGTCTCTCTCACACTCGTCGCCCAGCTTCATGTGACACACGTTGGCTGGTGAGCTGGAGGACGGGCACTTCTCACCGTTTGCTTGTGGAGGGAGACAGAAAGGGTTCATTAAAGCACACGGGGATCCTGGGCTTTATAAACACAGGCACAGAGTACAAGGCGCACGAAACCCTTTCAAAATCACCCGTCGGGGCTCAGCTGGAGGACTGGGTCCAATTCTGGGAACCACACTTTGGGAAGGATGTCAAGGCCGTGGAGAGGGGGCAGAGGAGATTTACTGGAATGGTACCAGGGATGAGGGACTTCAGTGATGGACTGGAGATGCTGGGATTGTTCTCCTGAGAGGAGAGAAGGTGAAGAGGAGATTTCAGAGAGGTGTTCAAAATAATGAGGGGTTTTGAGAGAGCAGACAGGGGGAAACTGTTTCTACAGGCAGGAGGGTCAGTAACCAGAGGACTCAGACCCCCACAGACAGGGTCCTGGGCCCCTCGTCCTGTCAGACCCAGACTCCCACAGACAGGGTCCTGGGCCCCTCGTCCTGTCAGACTCAGACTCCCACAGACAGGGTCCTGGGCCCCTCGTCCTGTCAGACTCAGACTCCCACAGACAGGGTCCTGGGCCCCTCGTCCTGTCAGACTCAGACTCCCACAGACAGGGTCCTGGGCCCCTCGTCCTGTCAGACTCAGACTCCCACAGACAGGGTCCTGGGCCCCTCGTCCTGTCAGACTCAGACTCCCACAGACAGGGTCCTGGGCCCCTCGTCCTGTCAGACCCAGACTCCCACAGACAGGGTCCTGGGCCCCTCGTCCTGTCAGACTCAGACTCCCACAGACAGGGTCCTGGGCCCCTCGTCCTGTCAGACTCAGACTCCCACAGACAGGGTCCTGGGCCCCTCGTCCTGTCAGACTCAGACTCCCACAGACAGGGTCCTGGGCCCCTCGTCCTGTCAGACTCAGACCCCCACAGACAGGGTCCTGGGCCCCTCGTCCTGTCAGACTCAGACTCCCACAGACAGGGTCCTGGGCCCCTCGTCCTGTCAGACTCAGACCCCCACAGACAGGGTCCTGGGCCCCTCGTCCTGTCAGACCCAGACTCCCACAGACAGGGTCCTGGGCCCCTCGTCCTGTCAGACTCAGACTCCCACAGACAGGGTCCTGGGCCCCTCGTCCTGTCAGACCCAGACTCCCACAGACAGGGTCCTGGGCCCCTCGTCCTGTCAGACCCAGACTCCCACAGACAGGGTCCTGGGCCCCTCGTCCTGTCAGACCCAGACCCCCACAGACAGGGTCCTGGGCCCCTCGTCCTGTCAGACTCAGACTCCCACAGACAGGGTCCTGGGCCCCTCGTCCTGTCAGGTGGAGCCTGCCCCGTGGTTTCCTGCTGCTGTCTGCCGTTGAGGGCGTCCCAGTCCAGTGAACGGTTGCTCGGTCCTGACGCTGGAAGCTTGAGTCTCACTGTGCTTGAAGGAGGAAACACATCTCTTTCCACAGCCCACATCGCAGCACTGCTTCCATTTACTGCAGTCCTCGTCCCTCCAACAAGGCTCACTCGAGTTCCTCGCACACATCCTCTTGGCTCTGAAGGAGTCGGGGCACTCGTCATCATCGTCTGAAAGGGGAACAGGTTGGAGTTTAGAGGAGGGAGGGTCACACACAGGATTGGAGGGGCTCTGTCTGAGAGGCAGGACTGAGGGAGGGCCGCACTGTCGGAGGGTCAGTACTGAGGGAGGGCCGCACTGTCGGAGGGTCGGTACTAAGGGAGCGCCGCACTGTCTGAGAGGCAGGACTGAGGGAGGGCCGCACTGTCGGAGGGTCGGTCCTGAGGGAGGGCCGCACTGTCGGAGGGTCAGTACTGAGGGAGCGCCGCACTGTCGGAGGGTCAGTACTGAGGGAGGGCCGCACTGTCGGAGGGTCAGTACTGAGGGAGCGCCGCACTGTCGGAGGGTCAGTACTGAGGGAGCGCCGCACTGTCGGAGGGTCAGTACTGAGGGAGCGCCGCACTGTCGGAGGGTCAGTACTGAGGGAGCGCCGCACTGTCGGAGGGTCAGTACTGAGGGAGCGCCGCACTGTCGGAGGGTCAGTACTGAGGGAGGGCCGCACTGTCGGAGGGTCAGTACTGAGGGAGCGCCGCACTGTCGGAGGGTCAGTACTGAGGGAGGGCCGCACTGTCGGAGGGTCAGTACTGAGGGAGCGCCGCACTGTCGGAGGGTCAGTACTGAGGGAGTGCTGGAATGTCGGAGGGTCAGTACTGAGGGAGCGCCGCACTGTCGGAGGGTCGGTACTGAGCGAGGGCCGCACTGTCGGAGGGTCAGTACTGAGCGAGGGCCGCACTGTCGGAGGGTCAGTGCTGAGGGAGCGCTGCAATATCGGAGGGTCGGTACTGAGGGAGTGCTGGAATGTCGGGGAGTCCTGTCGGAAACGCCGCAGACAATTTGCGCACAGCAAGATCCCAGAAACAGAAATGGGAATAAATGACCAGATAATTAACGGCTCTCTGGGACGTTTCTTGTTTTGGGACAGACCCTCGATCTGCTCTCTGGGACGTTTCCTGTTTTGGGACAGACCCTCGATCTGCTCTCTGGGACGTTTCTTGTTTTGGGACAGACCCTCGATCTGCTCTCTGCGACGTTTCTTGTTTTGGGACAGACCCTCGATCTGCTCTCTGGGACGTTTCCTGTTTTGGGACAGACCCTCGATCTGCTCTCTGGGACGTTTCTTGTTTTGGGATAGACCCTCGATCTGCTCTCTGGGACGTTTCCTGTTTTGGGACAGACCCTCGATCTGCTCTCTGGGACGTTTCCTGTTTTGGGACAGACCCTCGATCTGCTCTCTGGGACGTTTCTTGTTTTGGGACAGACCCTCGATCTGCTCTCTGGGACGTTTCCTGTTTTGGGACAGGCCCTCGATCTGCTCTCTGGGACTTTTCCTGTTTTGGGACAGACCCTCGATCTGCTCTCTGGGACGTTTCCTGTTTTGGGACAGACCCTCGATGTGCTCTCTGGGACATTTCCTGTTTTGGGACAGACCCTCGATGTGCTCTCTGGGACGTTTCTTGTTTTGGGACAGACCCTCGATCTGCTCTCATGGACGTTTCTTGTTTTGGGACAGACCCTCGATCTGCTCTTTGGGACGTTTCTTGTTTTGGGATAGACTCTCGATCTGCTCTCTGGGACGTTTCTTGTTTTGGGACAGGCCCTCGATCTGCTCTCTGGGACGTTTCTTGTTTTGGGACAGACCCTCGATCTGCTCTCTGGGACGTTTCCTGTTTTGGGACAGACCCTCGATCTGCTCTCTGGGACGTTTCTTGTTTTGTGACAGATCCTCGATCTGCTCTCTGGGACGTTTCCTGTTTTGGGACAGACCCTCGATCTGCTCTCTGGGACGTTTCCTGTTTTGGGACAGACCCTCGATCTGCTCTCTGGGACGTTTCTTGTTTTGGGACAGACCCTCGATCTGCTCTCTGGGACGTTTCTTGTTTTGGGACAGACCCTCGATCTGCTCTCTGGGACGTTTCCTGTTTTGGGACAGACCCTCGATCTGCTCTCTGGGACGTTTCCTGTTTTGGGACAGACCCTCGATCTGCTCTCTGGGACGTTTCCTGTTTTGGGACAGACCCTCGATCTGCTCTCTGGGACGTTTCCTGTTTTGGGACAGACCCTCGATCTGCTCCCTGGGACGTTTCCTGTTTTGGGACAGACCCTCGATCTGCTCTCTGGGACGTTTCCTGTTTTGGGACAGACCCTCGATCTGCTCACTGGGACGTTTCTTGTTTTGGGACAGACCCTCGATCTGCTCTCTGGGACGTTTCCTGTTTTGGGACAGACCCTCGATCTGCTCTCTGGGACGTTTCCTGTTTTGGGACAGACCCTCGTTCTGCTCTCTGGGACGTTTCCTGTTTTGGGACAGACCCTCGATCTGCTCTCTGGGACGTTTCCTGTTTTGGGATAGACCCTCGATCTGCTCTCTGGGACGTTTCCTGTTTTGGGACAGACCCTCGATCTGCTCTCTGGGACGTTTCCTGTTTTGGGATAGACCCTCGATCTGCTCTCTGGGACGTTTCCTGTTTTGGGACAGACCCTCGATCTGCTCTCTGGGACGTTTCCTGTTTTGGGACAGACCCTCGTTCTGCTCTCTGGGACGTTTCCTGTTTTGGGACAGACCCTCGATCTGCTCTCTGGGACGTTTCCTGTTTTGGGACAGACCCTCGATCTGCTCTCTGGGACGTTTCCTGTTTTGGGACAGACCCTCGATCTGCTCTCTGGGACGTTTCCTGTTTTGGGACAGACCCTCGATCTGCTCTCTGGGACGTTTCTTGTTTTGGGATGGACCCTCGATCTGCTCTCTGGGACGTTTCCTGTTTTGGGACAGACCCTCGATCTGCTCTCTGGGACGTTTCCTGTTTTGGGACAGACCCTCGTTCTGCTCTCTGGGACGTTTCCTGTTTTGGGACAGACCCTCGATCTGCTCTCTGGGACGTTTCCTGTTTTGGGACAGACCCTCGATCTGCTCTCTGGGACGTTTCCTGTTTTGGGACAGACCCTCGATCTGCTCTCTGGGACGTTTCCTGTTTTGGGACAGACCCTCGATCTGCTCTCTGGGACGTTTCCTGTTTTGGGACAGACCATCGATCTGCTCTCTGGGACGTTTCTTGTTTTGGGACAGACCCTCGATCTGCTCTCTGGGACGTTTCCTGTTTTGGGACAGACCCTCGATCTGCTCTCTGGGACGTTTCCTGTTTTGGGACAGACCCTCGATCTGCTCTCTGGGACGTTTCCTGTTTTGGGACAGACCCTCGATCTGCTCTCTGGGACGTTTCTTGATTTGGGACAGACCCTCGATCTGCTCTCTGGGACGTTTCCTGTTTTGGGACAGACCCTCGATCTGCTCTCTGGGACGTTTCCTGTTTTGGGACAGACCCTCGATCTGCTCTCTGGGACGTTTCTTGTTTTGGGATAGACCAATGGTGCCCTCCCCCCTCCCCTGCCCACCCTCGCCCGTTGCCCAATCCCACGGATCCGTTCCTTACCGTTGTTCCAGATGCTGGGGATGCAGATGTTTCCACAACTCGCCTTGCAGCAGCTCTGCCAGATGTCGCAGTCTTTGTCCTCCCGACACTGGTCGCCCAGCTTCAGGTCGCACATCGGAGCCAAGCGGTGGGGGGCCGGGCAGCTGTCGTCCTCTGCAACAGAAAAATCAGGGGCTCAGTCGGGAGCCCAGAGACATCGAGATCCTCAGTAGGCTGACGGAGAGGATGTCCCACTGGACCCCCGAAACAGGGAGGCTCCATCAGGAACTCTTTAATTGGGGAGGCTCTGTCAGGACCCCTGTAATCGGGGATTGGAGACGAGACAGGACCCCTGTAATCGGGGATTGGGGACGAGACAGGACCCCTGTAATTGGGGATTGGAGACGAGGCAGGACCCCTGTAATCGGGGATTGGAGACGAGGCAGGACCCCTGTAATCGGGGATCAGAGACGAGACAGGACCCCTGTAATCGGGGATTGGAGACGAGGCAGGACCCCTGTAATTGGCGATTGGAGACGAGACAGGACCCCTGTTATTGGGGATTGGAGACGAGGCAGGACACCTGTAATCGGGGATTGGAGACGAGACAGGACCCCTGTAATCGGGGATTGGAGACGAGACAGGACCCCTGTAATCGGGGATTGGAGACGAGGCAGGACCCCTGTAATCGGGGATTGGAGACGAGGCAGGACCCCTGCTCCGGGGATTGGAGACGAGGCAGGACCCCTGTAATCGGGGATTGGAGACGAGACAGGACCCCTGTAATCGGGGATTGGAGACGAGGCAGGACCCCTGTAATCGGGGATCAGAGACGAGACAGGACCCCTGTAATCGGGGATTGGAGACGAGACAGGACCCCTGTAATCGGGGATTGGAGACGATACAGGACCCCTGTAATCGGGCATCAGAGACGGGACAGGACCCCTGTAATCGGGGATTGGAGACGAGACAGGACCCCTGTAATCGGGGATTGGAGACGAGGCAGGACCCCTGTTATTGGGGATTGGAGACGAGACAGGACCCCTGTAATCGGGGATCAGAGACAAGACAGGACCCCTGTAATCGGGGATTGGAGACGAGACAGGACCCCTGTAATTGGGGATTGGAGACGAGACAGGACCCCTGTAATCGGGGATTGGAGACGAGACAGGACCCCTGTTATTGGGGATTGGAGACGAGACAGGACCCCTGTTATTGGGGATTGGAGACGAGACAGGACCCCTGTTATAGGGGATTGGAGACGAGACAGGACCCCTGTAATCGGGGATTGGAGACGAGGCAGGACCCCTGTAATCGGGGATCAGAGACGAGACAGGACCCCTGTAATCGGGGATTGGAGACGAGACAGGACCCCTGTAATCGGGGATTGGAGACGAGACAGGACCCCTGTAATCGGGGATTGGAGACGAGACAGGACCCCTGTAATCGGGGATTGGAGACGAGGCAGGACCCCTGTAATTGGCGATTGGAGACGAGACAGGACCCCTGTAATCGGGGATTGGTGACGAGACAGGACCCCTGTAATCGGGGATCAGAGACGAGACAGGACCCCTGTAATCGGGGATTGGAGACGAGACAGGACCCCTGTAATCGGGGATTGGAGACGGGACAGGACCCCTGTAATCGGGGATCAGAGACAAGGCAGAACCCCTGTAATCGGGGATCAGAGACGGGACAGGACCCCTGTAATCGGGGATTGGAGACGAGGCAGGACCCCTGTAATCGGGGATTGGAGACGAGACAGGACCCCTGTAATCGGGGATTGGAGACGGGACAGGACCCCTGTAATCGGGGATTGGTGACGAGACAGGACCACTCTAATCGGGGATCAGAGACGAGGCAGGACCCCTGTAATCGGGGATCAGAGACAAGACAGGACCCCTGTAATCGGGGATCAGAGACGAGGCAGGACCCCTGTAATCGGGGATCAGAGACAAGACAGGACCCCTGTAATCGGGGATTGGAGACAAGACAGGACCCCTGTAATCGGGGATCAGAGACAAGACAGGACCCCTGTAATCGAGGATTGGAGACGAGACAGGACCCCTGTAATCGGGGATTGGAGACGAGACAGGACCCCTGTAATCGGGGATCAGAGACGAGACAGGACCCCTGTAATCGGGGATCAGAGATGAGACAGGACCCCTGTAATCGGGGATCAGAGACAAGACAGGACCCCTGTAATCGGGGATCAGAGACAAGACAGGACCCCTGTAATCGGGGATTGGAGACGAGACGGGACCCCTGTAATCGGGGATCAGAGACAAGACAGGACCCCTGTAATCGGGGATCAGAGACGAGGCAGGACCCCTGTAATCGGGGATCAGAGACGGGACAGGACCCCTGTAATCGGGGATTGGTGACGAGACAGGACCACTGTAATCGGGGATTGGAGACGAGACAGGACCCCTGTAATCGGGGATTGGAGACGAGGCAGGACCCCTGTAATCGGGGATCAGAGACGAGACAGGACCCCTGTAAACGGGGATTGGAGACGAGACAGGACCCCTGTAATCGGGGATCAGAGACGAGGCAGGACCCCTGTAATCGGGGATCAGAGACGAGACAGGACCCCTGTAATCGGGGATCAGAGACGAGACAGGACCCCTGTAATCGGGGATCAGAGACGAGACAGGACCCCTGTAATCGGGGATCAGAGACGAGGCAGGACCCCTGTAATTGGGGATCAGAGACAAGACAGGACCCCTGTAATCGGGGATCAGAGACGAGACAGGACCCCTGTAATTGAGGATTGGAGACGAGGCAGGACCCCTGTAATCGGGGATCAGAGACAAGACAGGACCCCTGTAATCGGGGATCAGAGACAAGACAGGACCCCTGTAATCGGGGATCAGAGACAAGACAGGACCCCTGGAATTGGGGATTGGAGACGAGGCAGGACCCCTGTAATCAGGGATCAGAGACGAGACAGGACCCCTGTAATCGGGGATCAGAGACGAGACAGGACCCCTGTAATTGGGGATTGGAGACGAGACAGGACCCCTGTAATCGGGGATCAGAGACGAGGCAGGACCCCTGTAATCGGGGATCAGAGACAAGACAGGACCCCTGTAATCGGGGATTGGAGACGAGACAGGACCCCTGTAATCGGGGATTGGAGACGAGGCAGGACCCCTGTAACCGGGGATTGGAGACGAGGCAGGACCCCTGTAATCGGGGATTGGAGACGAGACAGGACCCCTGTAATCGGGGATTGGAGACGAGGCAGGACCCCTGTAATCGGGGATTGGAGACGAGGCAGGACCCCTGTAATCGGGGATTGGAGACGAGGCAGGACCCCTGTAATCGGGGATTGGAGACGAGACAGGACCCCTGTTATCGGGGATTGGAGACGAGGCAGGACCCCTGTAATCGGGGATTGGAGACGAGACAGGACCCCTGTAATTGGGGATTGGAGACGAGACAGGACCCCTGTAATCGGGGATTGGAGACGAGACAGGACCCCTGTAATCGGGGATTGGAGACGAGACAGGACCCCTGTAATCGGGGATTGGAGACGAGGCAGGACCCCTGTAATCGGGGATTGGAGACGAGACAGGACCCCTGTAATCGGGGATTGGAGACGAGGCAGGACCCCTGTAATCGGGGATTGGAGACGAGGCAGGAGGCCACAGACTCAGTCCCCAGCCTGTGCTGATCCCACACCTACAGGAGATGGAGTCTGATATCCAGAGCCCTTTCACCCACTCACTGGCCATGAAGAATCGAGGAACACACCGCTTCCCACAGCCTGAATCACAGCACGAAGACCAGAAGAGGCAGTCCGAGTCACTCTCACACGGATCTCCCAGCTTTATCTGGCAGAAGACATCGAGTCGGGTCGAAGCAGGACACTGGGTAGCTGGAAGACACAAGGTCATGGTGAGAGAGGCAGAGAGACACGGACAGAGTCCATTACACTGTCCATCAAACACTCCCAGGGTCAGGTACAGGGTGAGATACAGAGTAAAGCTCCCTCTACACTGTCCCATCAAACACTCCCAGGGCAGGTACAGGGTTAGATACAGAGTAAAGCTCCCTCTACACCGTCCCATCAAACACTCCCAGGGCAGGTACAGGGTTAGATACAGAGTAAAGCTCCCTCTACACTGTCCCATCAAACACTCCCAGGGTCAGGTACAGGGTTAGATACAGAGTAAAGCTCCCTCTACACTGTCCCATCAAACACTCCCGGGGCAGGTACAGGGTTAGATACAGAGTAAAGCTCCCTCTACACTGTCCCATCAAACACTCCCAGGGCAGGTACAGGGTTAGATACAGAGTAAAGCTCCCTCTACACCGTCCCAGCAAACACTCCCAGGGCAGGTACAGGGTTAGATACAGAGTAAAGCTCCCTCTACACTGTCCCATCAAACACTCCCAGGGTCAGGTACAGGGTTAGATACAGAGTAAAGCTCCCTCTACACTGTCCATCAAACACTCCCAGGGCAGGTACAGGGTTAGATACAGAGTAAAGCTCCCTCTACACTGTCCCATCAAACACTCCCAGGGTCAGGTACAGGGTGAGATACAGAGTAAAGCTCCCTCTACACTGTCCCATCAAACACTCCCAGGGCAGGTACAGGGTTAGATACAGAGTAAAGCTCCCTCTACACTGTCCCATCAAACACTCCCAGGGTCAGGTACAGGGTTAGATACAGAGTAAAGCTCCCTCTACACGGTCCATCAAACACTCCCAGGGTCAGGTACAGGGTTAGATACAGAGTAAAGCTCCCTCTACACTGTCCCATCAAACACTCCCAGGGTCAGGGACAGGGTTAGATACAGAGTAAAGCTCCCTCTACACTGTCCCATCAAACACTCCCAGGGCAGGTACAGGGTTAGATACAGAGTAAAGCTCCCTCTACACTGTCCCATCAAACACTCCCAGGGTCAGGGACAGGGTTAGATACAGAGTAAAGCTCCCTCTACACTGTCCCATCAAACACTCCCAGGGTCAGGTACAGGGTTAGATACAGAGTAAAGCTCCCTCCACACTGTCCCATCAAACACTCCCAGGGCAGGTACAGGGTTAGATACAGAGTAAAGCTCCCTCTACACTGTCCCATCAAACACTCCCAGGGCAGGTACAGGGTTAGATACAGAGTAAAGCTCCCTCTACACTGTCCCATCAAACACTCCCAGGGTCAGGTACAGGGTTAGATACAGAGTAAAGCTCCCTCTTCACTGTCCCATCAAACACTCCCAGGGCAGGTTCAGGGTTAGATACAGAGTAAAGCTCCCTCTTCACTGTCCCATCAAACACTCCCAGGGCAGGTACAGGGTAAGATACAGAGTAAAGCTCCCTCTTCACTGTCCCATCAAACACTCCCAGGGCAGGTACAGGGTTCGATACAGAGTAAAGCTCCCTCGACACTGTCCCATCAAACACTCCCAGAGCAGGTACAGGGTTAGATACAGAGTAAAGCTCCCTCGACACTGTCCCATCAAACACTCCCAGGGTCAGGGACAGGGTTAGATACAGAGGAAAGCTCCCTCTACACTGTCCCATCAAACACTCCCAGGGCACGTACAGGGTTAGATACAGAGTAAAGCTCCCTCTACACTGTCCATCAAACACTCCCAGGGCAGGTACAGGGTTAGATACAGAGTAAAGCTCCCTCTACACTGTCCCATCAAACACTCCCAGGGCAGGTACAGGGTTAGATACAGAGAAAAGCTCCCTCTAAACTGTCCCATCAAACACTCCCAGGGCAGGTACAGGGTTAGATACAGAGTAAAGCTCCCTCTACACTGTCCCATCAAACACTCCCAGGGCAGGTACAGGGTTAGATACAGAGTAAAGCTCCCTCTACACTGTCCCATCAAACACTCCCAGGGTCAGGTACAGGGTTAGATACAGAGTAAAGCTCACTCTACACTGTCCCATCAAACACTCCCAGAGCAGGTACAGTGTTAGATACAGAGTAAAGCTCCCTCTGCACTGTCCCATCAAACACTCCCAGGGTCAGGTACAGGGTTAGATACAGAGTAAAGCTCACTCTACACTGTCCCATCAAACACTCCCAGAGCAGGTACAGTGTTAGATACAGAGTAAAGCTCCCTCGACACTGTCCCATCAAACACTCCCAGGGTCAGGTGCACGGTTAGATACAGAGTAAAGCTCCCTCTACGCTGTCCCATCAAACACTCCCAGTGCAGGTCCAGGGTTAGATACAGAGAAAAGCTCACTCCACACTGTCCCATCAAACACTCCCAGGGCAGGTACAGGGTTAGATACAGAGTAAAGCTCACTCTGCACTGTCCCATCAAACACTCCCAGAGCAGGTACAGGTTTAGATACAGAGTAACGCTCCCTCTACACTGTCCAATCAAACACTCCCAGGGTCAGGTGCAGGGTTAGATACAGAGTAAAGCTCCCTCTACACTGTCCATCAATCACTCCCAGGGTCAGGGACAGGGTTAGATACAGAGTAAAGCTCCCTCTACACTGTCCATCAAACACTCCCAGGGTCAGGTACAGGGTTAGATACAGAGTAAAGCTCCCTCTACACTGTCCCATCAAACACTCCCAGGGCAGGTACAGGGTTAGATACAGAGTAAAGCTCCCTCTACACTGTCCCATCAAACACTCGCAGGGCAGGTACAGGGTTAGATACAGAGTAAAGCTCCCTCTACACTGTCCCATCAAACACTCCCAGGGCAGGTACAGGGTTAGATACAGAGTAAAGCTCCCTCCACACTGTCCCATCAAACACTCCCAGGGCAGGTACAGGGTTAGATACAGAGTAAAGCTCCCTCTACACTGTCCCATCAAACACTCGCAGGGCAGGTACAGGGTTAGATACAGAGTAAAGCTCCCTCTACACTGTCCCATCAAACACTCCCAGGGCAGGTACAGGGTTAGATACAGAGTAAAGCTCCCTCCACACTGTCCCATCAAACACTCCCAGGGCAGGTACAGGGTTAGATACAGAGTAAAGCTCCCTCTACACTGTCCCATCAAACACTCCCAGGGTCAGGTACAGGGTTAGATACAGAGTAAAGCTCCCTCTACACTGTCCCATCAAACACTCGCAGGGCAGGTACAGGGTTAGATACAGAGTAAAGCTCCCTCTACACTGTCCCATCAAACACTCCCAGGGTCAGGTACAGGGTTAGATACAGAGTAAAGCTCCCTCTACACTGTCCCATCAAACACTCCCAGGGTCAGGTACAGGGTTAGATACAGAGTAAAGCTCCCTCTACACTGTCCCATCAAACACTCGCAGGGCAGGTACAGGGTTAGATACAGAGTAAAGCTCCCTCTGCACTGTCCATCAAACACTCCCAGGGCAGGTACAGGGTTAGATACAGAGTAAAGCTCCCTCTACACTGTCCATCAAACACTCCCAGGGTCAGGTACAGGGTTAGATACAGAGTAAAGCTCCCTCTACACTGTCCCATCAAACACTCCCAGGGCAGGTACAGGGTTAGATACAGAGTAAAGCTCCCTCTACACTGTCCCATCAAACACTCCCAGGGTCAGG
This sequence comes from Heptranchias perlo, assembly GCF_035084215.1. Classification (NCBI taxonomy): domain Eukaryota; kingdom Metazoa; phylum Chordata; class Chondrichthyes; order Hexanchiformes; family Hexanchidae; genus Heptranchias; species Heptranchias perlo. The sequence goes on along the minus strand of NW_027139596.1, from coordinate 105,809 downwards.
TACAGGGTTAGATACAGAGTAAACCTCACTCTACACTGTCCCATCAAACACTCCCAGGGCAGGTACAGGGTTAGATACAGAGTAAAGCTCACTCTACACTGTCCCATCAAACACTCCCAGAGCAGGTACAGGGTTAGATACAGAGTAAAGCTCCCTCTACACTGTCCCATCAAACACTCCCAGGGCAGGTACAGGGTTAGATACAGAGTAAAGCTCCCTCGACACTGTCCCATCAAACACTCCCAGGGTCAGGTGCACGGTTAGATACAGAGTAAAGCTCCCTCTACACTGTCCCATCAAACACTCCCAGGGCAGGTCCAGGGTGAGATACAGAGTAAAGCTCACTCCACACTGTCCCATCAAACACTCCCAGGGCAGGTACAGGGTTAGATACAGAGTAAAGCTCCCTCTACACTGTCCCATCAAACACTCCCAGGGCAGGTACAGGGTTAGATACAGAGTAAAGCTCCCTCTACACTGTCCCATCAAACACTCCCAGGGCAGGTACAGGTTCAGATACAGAGTAAAGCTCACTCTGCACTGTCCCATCAAACACTCCCAGAGCAGGTACAGGTTTAGATACAGAGTAACGCTCCCTCCACACTGTCCAATCAAACACTCCCAGGGTCAGGTACAGGGTTAGATACAGAGTAAAGCTCCCTCTACACTGTCCATCAATCACTCCCAGGGTCAGGGACAGGGTTAGGTACAGAGTGAAGCTCCCTCTACACTGTCCCATCAAACACTCCCAGGGCAGGTACAGGGTTAGATACAGAGTAAAGCTCCCTCTACACTGTCCATCAATCACTCCCAGGGTCAGGGACAGGGTTAGGTACAGAGTGAAGCTCCCTCTACACTGTCCCATCAAACACTCCCAGGGCAGGTACAGGGTTAGATACAGAGTAAAGCTCCCTCTACACCGTCCATCAAACACTCCCAGGGTCAGGTACAGGGTTAGATACAGAGTAAAGCTCCCTCTGCACTGTCCCATCAAACACTCCCAGAGCAGGTACAGGTTTAGATACAGAGTAACGCTCCCTCTACACTGTCCCATCAAACACTCCCAGGGCAGGTACAGGGTTAGAAACAGAGTAAAGCTCCCTCTACACTGTCCCATCAAACACTCCCAGGGCAGGTACAGGGTTAGAAACAGAGTAAAGCTCCCTCTACACTGTCACATCAAACACTCCCAGGGCAGGTACAGGGTTAGATACAGAGTAAAGCTCCCTCTACACTGTCCCATCAAACACTCCCAGGGTCAGGTACAGGGTTAGATACAGAGTAAAGCTCCCTCTACACTGTCCCATCAAACACTCCCAGGGTCAGTACAGTGTTAGATACAGAGTAAAGCTCCCTCTACACTGTCCCATCAAACACTCCCAGGGCAGGTACAGGGTTAGATACAGAGTAAAGCTCCCTCTACACTGTCCCATCAAACACTCCCAGGGTCAGGTACAGGTTCAGATACAGAGTAAAGCTCCCTCTACACTGTCCCATCAAACACTCCCAGGGCAGGTACAGGGTTAGATACAGAGTAAAGCTCCCTCTACACTGTCCCATCAAACACTCCCAGGGTCAGGTACAGGGTTAGATACAGAGTAAAGCTCCGTCTACACTGTCCCATCAAACACTCCCAGGGTCAGGTACAGGGTTAGATACAGAGTAAAGCTCCCTCTACACTGTCCCATCAAACACTCCCAGGGCAGGTACAGGGTGAGATACAGAGTAAAGCTCCCTCTACACTGTCCATCAAACACTCCCAGGGCAGGTACAGGGTTAGATACAGAGTAAAGCTCCCTCTACACTGTCCCATCAAACACTCCCAGGGCAGGTCCAGGGTGAGATACAGAGTAAAGCTCCCTCTACACTGTCCCATCAAACACTCCCAGGGCAGGTACAGCGTTAGATACAGAGTAAAGCTCCCTCTACACTGTCCATCAAACACTCCCAGGGTCAGGTACAGGGTGAGATACAGAGTAAAGCTCCCTCTACACTGTCCCATCAAACACTCCCAGGGTCAGGTACGGGGTTAGATACAGAGTAAAGCTCCCTCTACACTGTCCCATCAAACACTCCCAGGGTCAGGTACAGGGTTAGATACAGAGTAAAGCTCACTCCACACTGTCCCATCAAACACTCCCAGGGTCAGGTACAGGGTTAGATACAGAGTAAAGCTCCCTCTGCACTGTCCCATCAAACACTCCCAGGGCAGGTACAGGGTTAGATACAGAGTAAAGCTCCCTCTACACTGTCCCATCAAACACTCCCAGGGCAGGTACAGGGTTAGATACAGAGTAAAGCTCCCTCTACACTGTCCCATCAAACACTCCCAGGGCAGGTACAGGGTTAGATACAGAGTCACGCTCCCTCTACACTGTCCAATCAAACACTCCCAGGGTCAGGTACAGGGTTAGATACAGAGTAAAGCTCCCTCTACACTGTCCCGTCAAACACTCCCAGGGCAGGTACAGGGTTAGATACAGAGTAAAGCTCCCTCTACACTGTCCCATCAAACACTCCCAGGGGAGGTACAGGGTTAGATACAGAGTAAAGCTCCCTCTACACTGTCCCATCAAACACTCCCGGGGCAGGTACAGGGTTAGATACAGAGTAAAGCTCCCTCTGCACTGTCCATCAAACACTCCCAGGGCAGGTACAGGGTTAGATACAGATTAAAGCTCCCTCTACACTGTCCCATCAAACACTCCCAGGGCAGGTACAGGGTTAGATACAGAGTAAAGCTCCCTCTACACTGTCCCATCAAACACTCCCAGGGCAGGTACAGGGTTAGATACAGAGTAAAGCTCCCTCTACACTGTCCCATCAAACGCTCCCAGGGCAGGTACAGGGTTAGATACAGAGTAAAGCTCCCTCTACACTGTCCCATCAAACACTCCCAGGTCAGGTACAGGGTTAGATACAGAGTAAAGCTCCCTCTACACTGTCCCATCAAACACTCCCAGGGCAGGTACAGTGTTAGATACAGAGTAAAGCTCCCTCTGCACTGTCCCATCAAACACTCCCAGGGTCAGGTACAGGGTTAGATACAGAGTAAAGCTCCCTCTACACTGTCCCATCAAACACTCCCAGGTCAGGTACAGGGTTAGATACAGAGGAAAGCTCCCTCTACACTGTCCCATCAAACACTCCCAGGGCTGGTACAGTGTTAGATACAGAGTAAAGCTCCCTCTGCACTGTCCCATCAAACACTCCCAGGGTCAGGTACAGGGTTAGATACAGAGTAAAGCTCCCTCTACACTGTCCCATCAAACACTCCCAGGGTCAGGTACAGGGTTAGATACAGAGTAAAGCTCCCTCTACACTGTCCCATCAAACACTCCCAGGGTCAGGTACAGGGTTAGATACAGAGTAAAGCTCCCTCTACACTGTCCCATCAAACACTCCCAGGGGCAGGTACAGGGTTAGATACAGAGTAAAGCTCCCTCGACACTGTCCCATCAAACACTCCCAGGGCAGGTACAGGGTTAGATACAGAGTAAAGCTCCCTCTACACTGTCCCATCAAACACTCCCAGGGCAGGTACAGGGTTAGATACAGAGTAAAGCTCCCTCTACACTGTCCCATCAAACACTCCCAGGGCAGGGACAGGGTTAGATACAGAGTAAAGCTCCCTCTGCACTGTCCCATCAAACACTCCCAGGGTCAGGTACAGGGTCAGATACAGAGTAAAGCTCCCTCTACACTGTCCCATCAAACACTCCCAGGGTCAGGTACAGGGTTAGATACAGAGTAAAGCTCCTTCTACACTGTCCATCAAACACGCCCAGGGCAGGTACAGGGTTAGATACAGAGTAAAGCTCACTCTACACTGTCCCATCAAACACTCCCAGGGCAGGTACAGGGTTAGATACAGATTAAAGCTCCCTCTACACTGTCCCATCAAACACTCCCAGGGCAGGTACAGGGTTAGATACAGAGTAAAGCTCCCTCTACACTGTCCCATCAAACACTCCCAGGGCAGGTACAGGGTTAGATACAGAGTAAAGCTCCCTCTACACTGTCCCATCAAACGCTCCCAGGGCAGGTACAGGGTTAGATACAGAGTAAAGCTCCCTCTACACTGTCCCATCAAACACTCCCAGGTCAGGTACAGGGTTAGATACAGAGTAAAGCTCCCTCTACACTGTCCCATCAAACACTCCCAGGGCAGGTACAGTGTTAGATACAGAGTAAAGCTCCCTCTGCACTGTCCCATCAAACACTCCCAGGGTCAGGTACAGGGTTAGATACAGAGTAAAGCTCCCTCTACACTGTCCCATCAAACACTCCCAGGTCAGGTACAGGGTTAGATACAGAGGAAAGCTCCCTCTACACTGTCCCATCAAACACTCCCAGGGCTGGTACAGTGTTAGATACAGAGTAAAGCTCCCTCTGCACTGTCCCATCAAACACTCCCAGGGTCAGGTACAGGGTTAGATACAGAGTAAAGCTCCCTCTACACTGTCCCATCAAACACTCCCAGGGTCAGGTACAGGGTTAGATACAGAGTAAAGCTCCCTCTACACTGTCCCATCAAACACTCCCAGGGTCAGGTACAGGGTTAGATACAGAGTAAAGCTCCCTCTACACTGTCCCATCAAACACTCCCAGGGGCAGGTACAGGGTTAGATACAGAGTAAAGCTCCCTCGACACTGTCCCATCAAACACTCCCAGGGCAGGTACAGGGTTAGATACAGAGTAAAGCTCCCTCTACACTGTCCCATCAAACACTCCCAGGGCAGGTACAGGGTTAGATACAGAGTAAAGCTCCCTCTACACTGTCCCATCAAACACTCCCAGGGCAGGGACAGGGTTAGATACAGAGTAAAGCTCCCTCTGCACTGTCCCATCAAACACTCCCAGGGTCAGGTACAGGGTCAGATACAGAGTAAAGCTCCCTCTACACTGTCCCATCAAACACTCCCAGGGTCAGGTACAGGGTTAGATACAGAGTAAAGCTCCTTCTACACTGTCCATCAAACACGCCCAGGGCAGGTACAGGGTTAGATACAGAGTAAAGCTCACTCTACACTGTCCCATCAAACACTCCCGGGGCAGGTACAGGGTTAGATACAGAGTAAAGCTCCCTCTACACTGTCACATCAAACACTCCCAGGGTCAGGGACCGGGTTAGATACAGATTAAAGCTCCCTCTACACTGTCCCATCAAACACTCCCAGGGCAGGTACAGGGTTAGATACAGAGTAATGCTCCCTCTACACTGTCCCATCAAACACTCCCAGGGCAGGTACAGGGTTAGATACAGAGTAAAGCTCCCTCTACACTGACCCATCAAACACTCCCGGGGCAGGTACAGGGTTAGATACAGAGTAATGCTCCCTCTGCACTGTCCCATCAAACACTCCCAGGGCAGGTACAGGGTTAGATACAGAGCAAAGCTCCCTCTACACTGTCCCATCAAACACTCCCAGGGTCAGGTACAGGGTTAGATACAGAGTAAAGCTCCCTCTACACTGTCCCATCAAACACTCCCAGGGCAGGTACAGGGTTAGATACAGAGTAAAGCTCCCTCTACACTGTCCCATCAAACACTCCCAGCGCAGGTACAGGGTTAGATACAGAGTAAAGCTCCCTCCACACTGTCCCATCAAACACTCCCAGGGCAGGTACAGTGTTAGATCCAGAGTAAAGCTCCCTCTACACTGTCCCATCAAACACTCCCAGGGCAGGTACAGGGTTAGATCCAGAGTAAAGCTCCCTCTACACTTTCCCATCAAACACTCCCAGGGTCAGGTACAGGGTTAGATCCAGAGTAAAGGTCTCTCTGCTGTCGGACATTAAGTATTTGCCCCCCTGTGTCCTGCTCCATCGTGCTCTCTCTGAATGGGTCACGTCCTGTCCAGGTGTTTCCTGGTTGAGGGGTTTCTTACGTCTGCTGAGGAACTTGGGCACACATCTGTTTCCACAGCTGGTATCGCAACATGTCTGCCACCCCTCACAGCTGCTGTCGTTCGTGCACTGGGTGTTGAAACTCATCGTACAGACATTGGTGAGTCTCGAAGATTCTGGGCAGCCTTCACCACCTGTAAAAAGGAGAGATTCATTCTAGGTCCCTCACCGATTGATCCCAAAATCCCCACTCCTGATGGAACTGAGGCTAAACAGGAGCATCAGTCTCCAACCCAGACCCCCATCAGAGGGAGAGGAGTCTCCTCACCCAGACCCCCATCAGAGAGAGAGAGGAGTCTCCTCACCCAGACCCCCATCAGAGAGAGAGAGGAGTCTCCTCACCCAGACCCCCATCAGAGAGAGAGAGGAGTCTCCTCACCCAGACCCCCATCAGAGAGAGAGAGGAGTCTCCTCACCCAGACCCCCATCAGAGAGAGAGAGGAGTCTCCTCACCCAGACCCCCATCAGAGAGAGAGAGAGGAGTCTCCTCACCCAGACCCCCATCAGAGAGAGAGAGGAGTCTCCTCACCCAGACCCCCATCAGAGAGAGAGAGGAGTCTCCTCACCCAGACCCCCATCAGAGAGAGAGAGGAGTCTCCTCACCCAGACCCCCATCAGAGGGAGAGGAGTCTCCTCACACAGACCCCCATCAGAGAGAGAGAGGAGTCTCCTCACCCAGACCCCCATCAGAGAGAGAGGAGTCTCCTCACCCAGACCCCCATCAGAGAGAGAGAGGAGTCTCCTCACCCAGACCCCCATCAGAGAGAGAGAGGAGTCTCCTCACCCAGACCCCCATCAGAGAGAGAGAGAGGAGTCTCCTCACCCAGACCCCCATCAGAGAGAGAGAGGAGTCTCCTCACCCAGACCCCCATCAGAGAGAGAGAGGAGTCTCCTCACCCAGACCCCCATCAGAGAGAGAGAGGAGTCTCCTCACCCAGACCCCCATCAGAGGGAGAGGAGTCTCCTCACACAGACCCCCATCAGAGAGAGAGAGGAGTCTCCTCACCCAGACCCCCATCAGAGAGAGAGGAGTCTCCTCACCCAGACCCCCATCAGAGAGAGAGAGGAGTCTCCTCACCCAGACCCCCATCAGAGAGAGAGAGGAGTCTCCTCACCCAGACCCCCATCAGAGAGAGAGAGGAGTCTCCTCACCCAGACCCCCATCAGAGAGAGAGAGGAGTCACCTCACCCAGACCCCCATCAGAGAGAGAGAGGAGTCTCCTCACCCAGACCCCCATCAGAGAGAGAGAGGAGTCTCCTCACCCAGACCCCCATCAGAGAGAGAGAGGAGTCTCCTCACCCAGACCCCCATCAGAGAGAGAGAGGAGTCTCCTCACCCAGACCCCCATCAGAGGGAGAGGAGTCTCCTCACACAGACCCCCATCAGAGAGAGAGAGGAGTCTCCACACCCAGACCCCCATCAGAGAGAGAGAGGAGTCTCCTCACCCAGACCCCCATCAGAGGGAGAGGAGTCTCCTCACACAGACCCCCATCAGAGAGAGAGAGGAGTCTCCTCACCCAGACCCCCATCAGAGAGAGAGAGGAGTCTCCTCACCCAGACCCCCATCAGAGGGAGAGGAGTCTCCTCACCCAGACCCCCATCAGAGAGAGAGAGAGGAGTCTCCTCACCCAGACCCCCATCAGAGAGAGAGAGGAGTCTCCTCACCCAGACCCCCATCAGAGAGAGAGAGGAGTCTCCTCACCCAGACCCCCATCAGAAAGAGAGGAGTCTCCTCACCCAGACCCCCATCAGAGAGAGAGGAGTCTCCTCACCCAGACCCCCATCAGAGAGAGGAGTCTCCTCACCCAGACCCCCATCAGAGAGAGAGGAGTCTCCTCACCCAGACCCCCATCAGAGAGAGGACTCCTTCATGCCCTCTGTCTGGGGCTGAATTTGACCCTCGGTCCCAAAGGGTCAATGGTCAGTGTCCGAACAGACTGTGAGAGACCGGTCTGTTTGTTGCCTCTAATCTGGAACTCACTGCCCCCCCTCCTCCCCTCACCCCCCGGTCCTTCTCCGCCCTCATCATCGGGCGATGGGGAAGGTCTGATGGGGAACTCACTCTTGCCCCTGAAGGAATGGACACATCTCCTCCCGCAGGGTGTGTTGCAGCAGGTCTGCCAGGCATAGCAATCATCGTCATCCTCACACAGCTCCCCGTACTTCAGCTCACACATCAAGGCCAAGCGACTGGGAGCAGGGCACTCACCAGCCTTCAGATCTGGAAAAGAAGAGGCAGAGTTTGGGAATAGGTGAGATCGAGGCCTCAGCACAGCTCACCGGGAATACTGGACCCACCTCTGGGATACTGAGGGCAGAGGATTACCAGTGTCAGACCCCCCGACAGACCAGAGACCCATCAGTCTCAGACCCCCCGACAGAGCAGAGACCCATCAGTCTCAGACCCCCCGACAGACCAGAGACCCATCAGTCTCAGACCCCCCGACAGACCAGAGACCCATCAGTCTCAGACCCCTCGACAGACCAGAGACCCATCAGTCTCAGACCCCCCGACAGACCAGAGTCCCATCAGTCTCAGACCACCCGACAGACCAGAGAGCCATCAGTCTCAGACCCCCCCCGACAGACCAGAGACCCATCAGTCTCAGACCCCCCGACAGACCAGAGACCCATCAGTCTCAGACCACCCGACAGACCAGAGACCCATCAGTCTCAGACCCCCCGACAGACCAGAGACCCATCAGTCTCAGACCCCCCGACAGACCAGAGACCCATCAGTCTCAGACCCCCCGACAGACCAGAGACCCATCAGTCTCAGACCCCTCTACAGACCAGAGACCCATCAGTCTCAGACCCCCCGACAGACCAGAGACCCATCAGTCTCAGACCCCTCTCCAGACCAGAGACCCATCAGTCTCAGACCCCCCGACAGACCAGAGACCCATCAGTCTCAGACCCCTCTACAGACCAGAGACCCATCAGTCTCAGACCCCTCTACAGACCAGAGACCCATCAGTCTCAGACCCCCCGACAGACCAGAGACCCATCAGTCTCAGACCCCTCTACAGACCCGAGACCCATCAGTCTCAGACCCCTCTACAGACCAGAGACCCATCAGTCTCAGACCCCTCTACAGACCAGAGACCCATCAGTCTCAGACCCCCCGACAGACCAGAGACCCATCAGTCTCAGACCCCCCGACAGACCAGAGACCCATCAGTCTCAGACCCCCCGACAGACCAGAGACCCATCAGTCTCAGACCCCCCTACAGACCAGAGACCCATCAGTCTCAGACCCCCCGACAGACCAGAGACCCATCAGTCTCAGACCCCCCGACAGACCAGAGACCCATCAGTCTCAGACCCCCCGACAGACCAGAGACCCATCAGTCTCAGACCCCCCGACAGACCAGAGACCCATCAGTCTCAGACCCCCCGACAGACCAGAGACCCATCAGTCTCAGACCCCTCTGCAGACCAGAGACCCATCAGTCTCAGACCCCTCTACAGACCCGAGACCCATCAGTCTCAGACCCCAGGACAGACCAGAGACCCATCAGTCTCAGACCCCTCTACAGACCAGAGACCCATCAGTCTCAGACCCCCCGACAGACCAGAGACCCATCAGTCTCAGACCCCCCGACAGACCAGAGACCCATCAGTCTCAGACCCCTCTACAGACCAGAGACCCATCAGTCTCAGACCCCAGGACAGACCAGAGACCCATCAGTCTCAGACCCCTCTACAGACCAGAGACCCATCAGTCTCAGACCCCTCGACAGACCAGAGACCCATCAGTCTCAGACCCCCCGACAGACCAGAGACCCATCAGTCTCAGACCCCTCTACAGACCAGAGACCCATCAGTCTCAGACCCCTCTACAGACCAGAGACCCATCAGTCTCAGACCCCTCTACAGACCAGAGACCCATCAGTCTCAGACCCCTCTACAGACCAGAGACCCATCAGTCTCAGACCCCCCGACAGACCAGAGACCCATCAGTCTCAGACCCCTCTACAGACCAGAGACCCATCAGTCTCAGACCCCTCTACAGACCAGAGACCCATCAGTCTCAGACCCCCCGACAGACCAGAGACCCATCAGTCTCAGACCCCCCGACAGACCAGAGACCCATCAGTCTCAGACCCCCCGACAGACCAGAGACCCATCAGTCTCAGACCCCCCTACAGACCAGAGACCCATCAGTCTCAGACCCCCCGACAGACCAGAGACCCATCAGTCTCAGACCCCCCGACAGACCAGAGACCCATCAGTCTCAGACCCCCCGACAGACCAGAGACCCATCAGTCTCAGACCCCCCGACAGACCAGAGACCCATCAGTCTCAGACCCCCCGACAGACCAGAGACCCATCAGTCTCAGACCCCTCTGCAGACCAGAGACCCATCAGTCTCAGACCCCTCTACAGACCCGAGACCCATCAGTCTCAGACCCCAGGACAGACCAGAGACCCATCAGTCTCAGACCCCTCTACAGACCAGAGACCCATCAGTCTCAGACCCCCCGACAGACCAGAGACCCATCAGTCTCAGACCCCCCGACAGACCAGAGACCCATCAGTCTCAGACCCCTCTACAGACCAGAGACCCATCAGTCTCAGACCCCAGGACAGACCAGAGACCCATCAGTCTCAGACCCCTCTACAGACCAGAGACCCATCAGTCTCAGACCCCTCGACAGACCAGAGACCCATCAGTCTCAGACCCCCCGACAGACCAGAGACCCATCAGTCTCAGACCCCTCTACAGACCAGAGACCCATCAGTCTCAGACCCCTCTACAGACCAGAGACCCATCAGTCTCAGACCCCTCTACAGACCAGAGACCCATCAGTCTCAGACCCCTCTACAGACCAGAGACCCATCAGTCTCAGACCCCCCGACAGACCAGAGACCCATCAGTCTCAGACCCCCCGAC
>NW_027139596.1:5000-92500 GCF_035084215.1 Heptranchias perlo | reverse complement strand
GTGAGAGAGAGAGAGAGAGAGAGAGAGAGACCCCTCACAAAGAGGGTCTCTTCAAACCTGCAACACCCAGGACCATGAAACAACCAGAAGGACGGACACACTGCCAAACACAGCCTGCTCCAGCCTGAAACCGAGGGGGAGTGGGGTCACAGGGTCAGACACTGACCTTTCACCCTCTGGGACCTGGGGTCAAACACAGACCCAGACAGAGGGGGATGAGGGGGTGCTGTACAGACCTGTCGATGATTTCCCGTCTTTGTTCCACGAGCTGCCTCCATTGAAGTTCCCGAAGGACAGGACACATCGTTTGTTACAGACGGTGTCGCAGCAAGTCTGGGATCCACTGCAGTCTCTGTCCGTCTCACACAGCTTTCCGAAGGTCGAGTTACAGACACGGGAGAGCAGGGCCGGGTGAGGGCAGGTCCCATCGTCTACAGGACACAGAGAGAGAGAGAGAGAGAGAGAGGGTACAACACGGTTAGATACAGAGTAAAGCTCCCTCTACACTGTCCCATCAAACACTCCCAGGGTCAGGTACAGGGTTAGATACAGAGTAAAGCTCCCTCTACACTGTCCCATCAAACACTCCCAGGGTCAGGTACAGGGTTAGATACAGAGTAAAGCTCCCTCTACACTGTCCCATCAAACACTCCCAGGGCAGGTACAGGGTTAGAGACAGAGTAAAGCTCCCTCTACACTGTCCCGTCAAACACTCCCAGGGCAGGTACAGGGTTAGATACAGAGTAAAGCTCCCTCCACACTGTCCCGTCAAACACTCCCAGGGCAGGTACAGGGTTAGATAAAGAGTAAAGCTCCCTCGACACTGTCCCGTCAAACACCCCCAGGGCAGGTACAGGGTTAGATACAGAGTAAAGCTCCCTCTACACTGTCCCGTCAAACACTCCCAGGGCAGGTACAGGGTTAGAAACAGAGTAAAGCTCCCTCGACACTGTCCCGTCAAACACTCCCAGGGCAGGTACAGGGTTAGATACAGAGTAAAGCTCCCTCGACACTGTCCCATCAAACACTCCCAGGGCAGGTACAGGGTTAGATACAGAGTAAAGCTCCCTCTACACTGTCCCATCAAACACTCCCAGGGCAGGTACAGGGTTAGATACAGAGTAAAGCTCCCTCTACACTGTCCCATCAAACACTCCCAGGGCAGGTACAGGGTTAGATACAGAGTAAAGCTCCCTCTACACTGTCCCATCAAACACTCCCAGGGCAGGTACAGGGTTAGATACAGAGTAAAGCTCCCTCTACACTGTCCCATCAAACACTCCCAGGGCAGGTACAGGGTTAGATACAGAGTAAAGCTCCCTCTACACTGTCCCATCAAACACTCCCAGGGCAGGTACAAGGTTAGATACAGAGTAAAGCTCCCTCTACACTGTCCCATCAAACACTCCCAGGGCAGGTACAGGGTTAGATGCAGAGTAAAGCTCCCTCTACACTGTCCCATCAAACACTCCCAGGGCAGGTACAGGGTTAGATACAGAGTAAAGCTCCCTCGGCACTGTCCCGTCAAACACTCCCAGGGTCAGGTACAGGGTAAGATACAGAGTAAAGCTCCCTCTACACCGTCCCGTCAAACACTCCCAGGGCAGGTACAGGGTTAGATACAGAGTAAAGCTCCCTCTACACTGTCCCGTCAAACACTCCCAGCGTCAGGTACAGGGTTAGATACAGAGTAAAGCTCCCTCTACACTGTCCCATCAAACACTTACAGGGCAGTTACAGGGTTAGATACAGAGTAAAGCTCCCTCTACACTGTCCCATCAAACATTCCCAGGGCAGGTACAGGGTTAGATACAGAGTAAAGCTCCCTCTACACTGTCCCATCAAACACTCCCAGGGCAGGTACAGGGTTAGATACAGAGTAAAGCTCCCTCCACACCGTCCCATCAAACACTCCCAGGGCAGGTACAGGGTTAGATAAAGAGTAAAGCTCCCTCTACACTGTCCCATCAAACACTCCCAGGGCAGGTACAGGGTTAGATACAGAGTAAAGCTCCCTCTGCACTGTCCCATCAAACACTCCCAGGGCAGGTACAGGGTTAGATACAGAGTAAAGCTCCCTCTGCACTGTCCCATCAAACACTCCCAGGGCAGGTACAGAGTTAGATACAGAGTAAAGCTCCCTCCACACTGTCCCATCAAACACTCCCAGGGAATGTACAGGGTTAGATACAGAGTAAAGCTCCCTCTACACTGTCCCATCAAACACTCCCAGGGCAGGTACAGGGTTAGATACAGAGTAAAGCTCCCTCTGCACTGTCCCGTCAAACACTCCCAGGGCAGGTACAGGGTTAGATACAGAGTAAAGCTCCCTCTACACTGTCCCATCAAACACTCCCAGGGCAGGTACAGGGTTAGATACAGAGTAAAGCTCCCTCTACACTGTCCCATCAAACACTCCCAGGGCAGGTACAGGGTTAGATACAGAGTAAAGCTCCCTCTACACTGTCCCATCAAACACTCCCAGGGTCAGGTACAGGGTTAGATACAGAGTAAAGCTCCCTCTACACTGTCCCATCAAACACTCCCAGGGCAGGTACAGGGTTAGATACACAGTAAAGCTCCCTCTACACTGTCCCATCAAACACTCCCAGGGCAGGTACAGGGTTAGATACAGAGTAAAGCTCCCTCTGCACTGTCCCGTCAAACACTCCCAGGGTCAGGTACAGGGTTAGATACAGAGTAAAGCTCCCTCTACACCGTCCCATCAAACACTCCCAGGGCAGGTACAGGGTTAGATAAAGAGTAAAGCTCACTCCACACTGTCCCATCAAACACTCCCAGGGCAGGTACAGGGTTAGATACAGAGTAAAGCTCCCTCCACACTGTCCCATCAAACACTCCCAGGGCAGGTACAGAGTTAGATACAGAGTAAAGCTCCCTCTACACTGTCCCGTCAAACACTCCCAGGGTCAGGTACAGGGTTAGATACAGAGTAAAGCTCCCTCTACACTGTCCCATCAAACACTCCCAGGGTCAGGTACAGGGTTAGATACAGAGTAAAGCTCCCTCTACACTGTCCCATCAAACACTCCCAGGGTCAGGGACAGGGTTAGATACAGAGTAAAGCTCCCTCTACACCGTCCCATCAAACACTCCCAGGGTCAGGTACAGGGTTAGATACAGAGTAAAGCTCCCTCTACACCGTCCCATCAAACACTCCCAGGGCAGGTACAGGGTTAGATACAGAGTAAAGCTCCCCCTACACTGTCCCGTCAAACACTCCCAGGGCAGGTACAGGGTTAGATACATAGTGAAGCTCCCTCTACACTGTCCCATCAAACACTCCCAGGGCAGGTACAGGGTTAGATACAGAGTAAAGCTCCCTCTACACTGTCCCATCAAACACTCCCAGGGCAGGTACAGGGTTAGATACAGAGTAAAGCTCCCCCTACACTGTCCCGTCAAACACTCCCAGGGCAGGTACAGGGTTAGATACAGAGTAAAGCTCCCTCTACACTGTCCCATCAAACACTCCCAGGGTCAGGTACAGGGTGAGATACAGAGTAAAGCTCCCTCTACACTGTCCCGTCAAACACTCCCAGGGCAGGTACAGGGTTAGATACAGAGTAAAGCTCCCTCTACACTGTCCCGTCAAACACTCCCAGGGCAGGTACAGGGTTAGATACAGAGTAAAGCTCCCTCTACACTGTCCCGTCAAACACTCCCAGGGCAGGTACAGGGTTCGATACAGAGTAAAGCTCCCTCTACACTGTCCCATCAAACACTCCCAGGGTCAGGTACAGGGTTAGAGACAGAGTAAAGCTCCCTCTACACTGTCCCGTCAAACACTCCCAGCGTCAGGTACAGGGTTAGATACAGAGTAAAGCTCCCTCTACACTGTCCCATCAAACACTTCCAGGGCAGTTACAGGGTTAGATACATAGTAAAGCTCCCTCTACACTGTCCCATCAAACACTCCCAGGCCAGGTACAGGGTTAGATACAGAGTAAAGCTCCCTCTACACTGTCCCATCAAACACTCCCAGGGCAGGTACAGGGTTAGATACAGAGTAAAGCTCCCTCCACACCGTCCCATCAAACACTCCCAGGGCAGGTCCAGGGTTAGATACAGAGTAAAGCTCCCTCGACACTGTCCCATCAAACACTCCCAGGGCAGGTACAGGGTAAGATACAGAGTAAAGCTCCCTCGACACTGTCCCATCAAACACTCCCAGGGCAGGTACAGGGTTAGATACAGAGTAAAGCTCCCTCCACACTGTCCCATCAAACACTCCCAGGGCAGGTGCAGGGTTGGATACAGAGTAAAGCTCCCTCCACACTGTCCCATCAAACACTCCCAGGGCAGGTACAGGGTTAGATACAGAGTAAAGCTCCCTCTACACTGTCCCATCAAACACTCCCAGGGCAGGTACAGGGTTAGATACAGAGTAAAGCTCCCTCTACACTGTCCCATCAAACACTCCCAGGGTCAGGTACAGGGTTAGATACAGAGTAAAGCTCCCTCTACACTGTCCCATCAAACACTCCCAGGGTCAGGTACAGGGTGAGATACAGAGTAAAGCTCATTGCGCAGTGAGTTCGGGAGCTCGGGCTTTGTGTGAACACAGATTGCAGACTGTTATCCCCCTCGATCCTTGTACTCACCTCCTCTGAATCTCTTACAGACACATCTGGGCCCACAGTGTGTGTCGCAGCATGTCTGCCACCTCCCACAGTCACTCTCGTCCTCGCACGGACTCCCCATGGTCGAATTGCAGACGTAGCTCAGCCTGTTCGGTGGGGAGCACTCTCCGGGTTTCCCATCTGGAAATCCAACAATCTGATGTCAGGGTCAGTTTAGACAGGAGGAGGAAGTGATGGGGGTTCCCCACGGGAATTCCCACAATGGTTCAAACCATTCCCTCACTGATAGGTGACTGAGTGAACTGTCCCGCCCAACACCGTCCTGAGGAACACCGAGTAGGAGGGTCTCAGGATTCAATCACACTCCCCGTCACACACAGACACTACCCCGTCACACACAGACACTACCCCGTCACACACAGACACTACCCCGTCACACACAGACACTACCCCGTCACACACAGACACTACCCCGTCACACACAGACACCCCGTCACACACAGACACTACCCCGTCACACACAGACACTACCCCGTCACACACAGACACTACCCCGTCACACACAGACACTTCCCCGTCACACACAGACACTGCCCCGTCACACACAGACACTACCCCGTCACACACAGACACTCCCCGTCACACACAGACACTACCCCGTCACACACAGACACTACCCCGTCACACACAGACACTACCCCGTCACACACAGACACTGCCCCGTCACACACAGACACTACCCCGTCACACACAGACACTACCCCGTCACACACAGACACTACCCCGTCACACACAGACACTACCCCGTCACACACAGACACTACCCCGTCACACACAGACACTACCCCGTCACACACAGACACTACCCCGTCACACACAGACACTACCCCGTCACACACAGACACTACCCCGTCACACACAGACACTACCCCGTCACACACAGACACTACCCCGTCACACACAGACACTACCCCGTCACACACAGACACTACCCCTTCACACACAGACACTACCCCGTCACACACAGACACTACCCCGTCACACACAGACACTACCCCGTCACGCACAGACACTACCCCGTCACGCACAGACACTACCCCGTCACGCACAGACACTAGCCCGTCACGCACAGACACTACCCCGTCACGCACAGACACTACCCCGTCACGCACAGACACTACCCCGTCACGCACAGACACTACCCCGTCACACACAGACACTACCCCGTCACACACAGACACTACCCCGTCACACACAGACACTACCCCGTCACACACAGACACTACCCCGTCACACACAGACACTACCCCCTCACACAGACACTACCCCGTCACACACAGACACTACCCCGTCACACACAGACACTACCCCGTCACACACAGACACTACCCCGTCACACACAGACACTACCCCGTCACACACAGACACTACCCCGTCACACACAGACACTACCCCGTCACACACAGACACTACCCCATCACACAGACACTACCCCGTCACACACAGACACTACCCCGTCACACACAGACACTACCCCGTCACACACAGACACTACCCCGTCACACACAGACACTACCCCGTCACACAGACACTACCCCGTCACACACAGACACTACCCCGTCACACACAGACACTACCCCGTCACACACAGACACTACCCCATCACACACAGACACTACCCCGTCACACACGGACACTACCCCGTCACACACAGACACCCCGTCACACACAGACACTACCCCGTCACACACAGAC
Organism: Heptranchias perlo; assembly: GCF_035084215.1. Taxonomy (NCBI): domain Eukaryota; kingdom Metazoa; phylum Chordata; class Chondrichthyes; order Hexanchiformes; family Hexanchidae; genus Heptranchias; species Heptranchias perlo. The sequence goes on along the minus strand of NW_027139596.1, from coordinate 86,141 downwards.
ACTACCCCGTCACACACAGACACTACCCCGTCACACACAGACACTACCCCGTCACACACAGACACTACCCCGTCACACACAGACACTACCCCGTCACACACAGACACTACCCCGTCACACACAGACACTACCCCGTCACACACAGACACTACCCCGTCACACACAGACACTACCCCGTCACACACAGACACTACCCCGTCACACACAGACACAGATTCCCTGGACCCTGGGACCAGAATCCCGCCCGTTTCCCACTGCCCCTCCCTGAGGTTTGGTCCTTACGGGATGTGAATGAGTGGAGACATTTTTTCCCACATCCAATCTCACAGCACTGTTTATTTGAGCTGCAATCATCGTTCTCCTCACACGACTGGCTGTGATTCTTGTGACAGAGAAATGAAACTTTGGGAAGTTCCGGGCACTTCCTCTGTTTCACTGAAATAATCAGAATCAGAGTTCAGAATTAGTCAAATTGTTGAGAAGGGAAGTTTCAGACACAACTCAAATACAGAGTAAAGTTCACTCTACACCGTCCCATCAAACACTCCCAGGGCAGGTACAGGGTTAGATACAGAGTAAAGCTCCCTCTACACCGTCCCATCAAACACTCCCAGGGCAGGTACAGGGTTAGATACAGAGTAAAGCTCCCTCTACACCGTCCCATCAAACACTCCCAGGGTCAGGTACAGGGTTAGATACAGAGTAAAGCTCCCTCTACACTGTCCCATCAAACACTCCCAGGGCAGGTACAGGGTTCGATACAGAGTAAAGCTCCCTCTACACTGTCCCATCAAACACTCCCAGGGCAGGTACAGGGTTAGATACAGAGTAAAGCTCCCTCCACACTGTCCCATCAAACACTCCCAGGGCAGGTACAGGGTTAGATACAGAGTAAAGCTCCCTCTACACTGTCCCATCAAACACTCCCAGGGCAGGTACAGGGTTAGATACAGAGTAAAGCTCCCTCGACACTGTCCCATCAAACACTCCCAGGGCAGGTACAGGGTTTGATACAGAGTAAAGCTCCCTCTACACCGTCCCATCAAACACTCCCAGGGACAGGTACAGGGTTAGATACAGAGTAAAGCTCCCTCTACACTGTCCCATCAAACACTCCCAGGGCAGGTACAGGGTTAGATACAGAGTAAAGCTCCCTCTACACCGTCCCATCAAACACTCCCAGGGCAGGTACAGGGTTAGATACAGAGTAAAGCTCCCTCTACACTGTCCCATCAAACACTCCCAGGGTCAGGTACAGGGTTAGATACAGAGTAAAGCTCCCTCTACACTGTCCCGTCAAACACTCCCAGGGCAGGTACAGGGTTAGATACAGAGTAAAGCTCCCTCTACACTGTCCCGTCAAACACTCCCAGGGCAGGTACAGGGTTAGATACAGAGTAAAGCTCCCTCTACACTGTCCCATCAAACACTCCCAGGGCAGGTACAGGGTTAGATACAGAGTAAAGCTCCCTCTACACTGTCCATCAAACACTCCCAGGGCAGGTACAGGGTTAGATACAGAGTAAAGCTCCCTCTACACTGTCCCATCAAACACTCCCAGGGCAGGTACAGGGTTAGATACAGAGTAAAGCTCCCTCCACACTGTCCCATCAAACACTCCCAGGGCAGGTCCAGGGTTAGTTACAGAGTAAAGCTCCCTCTGCACTGTCCCATCAAACACTCCCAGGGTCAGGTACAGGGTGAGATACAGAGTAAGGCTCCCTCTACACCGTCCCATCAAACACTCCCAGGGTCAGGTCCAGGGTTAGATACAGAGTAAAGCTCCCTCTACACTGTCCCATCAAACACTCCCAGGGTAGGTACAGGGTTCGATACAGAGTAAAGCTCCCTCTACACCGTCCCGTCAAACACTCCCAGGGTCAGGTACAGGGTTAGATACAGAGTAAAGCTCCCTCTACACTGTCCCATCAAACACTCCCAGGGCAGGTACAGGGTTAGATACAGAGTAAAGCTCCCTCTACACTGTCCCATCAAACACTCCCAGGGTCAGGTACAGGGTTAGATACAGAGTAAAGCTCCCTCTGCACCGTCGCATCAAACACTGAGACCCACACTGAGTTCTCTTATTCCCCCCTGTGCCCGTCGGGGGGGCTGTTTGAGGAGGCCTCATGTGCTGGAGTTTGGGGGTTGCTCACCTTTTCTGATGAATGATGGGATGCATTTCTTCCCACAGCTGGCTTTGCAGCACATCTGCCAGATGTCACAGTCCCCGTCACTCTCGCAATCGTCCCCCAGCTTCATGTCGCACATCATGGTCAGTTGTCTGTGGGATGGACACGTTCTGTTCTCTGAAAGACACCAGGGGGCAGAATCATTCAGTGTTCCCCACCTCAGTGAGGGCACTTCTCCACTCCCCTCCCCTCACCTCCACTCCCCTCACCTCGGCTCCCCTCACCTCCACTCCCCTCACCTCCCCTCCCCTCACCTCGGCTCCCCTCACCTCGGCTCCCCTCACCTCCGCTACCCTCACCTCGGCTCCCCTCACCTCCGCTCCCCTCACCTCGGCTCCCCTCGCCTCCGCTCCCCTCACCTCGGCTCCCCTCACCTCCGCTACCCTCCGCTCCCCTCCCCTCACCTCCGCTCCCCTCACCTCCGCAACCCTCCCCTCCCCTCCCCTCCCCTCCGCAACCCTCCCCTCCCCTCACCTCCACTCCCCTCACCTCGGCTCCCCTCTCCTCCTCTCCTCTCTCCTCACCACTTCTCCACTCCCCTCCCCTCACCTCCGCTCCCCTCCCCTCCGCTCCCCTCCCATCTCCTCCCCTCCCCTCCCTCGCTCGCCTCCCCTCCCCTCCCCTCACCTCCGCTCCCCTCCCCTCCGCTCCCCTCCCATCTCCTCCCCTCCCCTCCCCTCCCTCGCTCGCCTCCCCTCCCCTCCCCTCTCTACCCTCCGCTCCTCCCTCCCTCCTCCGCTCCTCCTCTTTCCTCCCCTCCCCTCCCCAGGTCCATGGGAACTTGAGCCTGCTACATGACTGATAACCCCCCACCCTCTCACACACGCTCCCTCTCCACTGGAATCTGTGTCCCCCTCACCCCCAGGGTCCATATGTGAACCCCACCACACGGGGGGAGATCAGCTCACTGGGTCCAGGCCGGGGATGGATCCTGGATCTCTCCTGCTCTCTGTCTGGGACTGTTCGATGAGGTGCCACACACGAGGTTGTTGCACTGGACTCGGGCTCATGGGTTTGGGGGGAATATATTCGTGTGGATTGAGGATTGGGTCAGGGACAGAAAACAGAGAGTTGGGATAAACGGGTCATTCTCAAGTAGTCAGGCTGTAACTAGTGGGGTATCACAAGGATCAGTGCTCGGGCCTCAGCTATTTACAATCGATATTAATGACTCAGATGAAGGGACCGAGTGTAATGAATCCAAGTTTGCTCGGTGGGAAAGTAAGTTGTGAGGGGGACACAAAGATTCTGCAAAGGGAGACAGACAGAAGTGAGTGGGAGAGAAGGTGGCAGATGGAGTATAATGTGGGGAAATATGAGGTTATTCACTTTGGTGGGAAGAACAGAGAAACAGAATATTTTCCAACAGGTGAGAGACGAAGAAAGGTTGGTATTGAGAGAGATTGAGGTGTCCTCGCACATGAATCACAGAAACTTAACCTGCAGGTACAGCAAGCAATCAGGAAGGCAAGTGATTAGTTAGCGTTTATTGCAAGGGGGGTGATAGAATCATAGAAGTTTACAACATGGAAACAGGCCCTTCGGCCCAACATGTCCATGTCGCCCAGTCTATACCACTAAGCTAGTCCCAATTGCCTGCACTTGGCCCAGATCCCTCTATACCCATCTTACCCATGTAACTGTCCAAATGCTTTTTAAAAGGGTTGGTGCACAAGAGTAAGGAGGTCTTACTACAATTGTCCAGGGCTTTGGTGAGACCTCACCTGGAGTACTGTGTACAGTTTTGGTCTCCTTATCTAAGGAAGGAGATACTCGCCTTAGAGGGGGTGTAACGAAGGTTCACCAGATTGATTCCTGGGATGAGAGGGTTGTCCTATGAGGAGAGATTGAGTAGAATGGGCCGAGACTCTCTGGAGTTGAGAAGATTGAGAGGTGATCTCATTGAAACAGATGAGATTCTGAGGGGGTTTGACAGGGTAGATGCTGAGAGGCTGTTTCCTCCAGCTGGAGAGTCTGGAACGAGGGGGCATAGTCTCGGGATAAGGGGTCGGCCATTCAAGACTGAGATGAGGAGGAATTTCTTCACTCAGAGGGTTGTGAATCTTTGGAATTCTCTACCCCAGAGGGCTGTGGATGCTCAGTCGTTGAGAACACTCAAGGCTGAGATCGACAGATGAAGGAATCGAGGGATGTGGGGATCGGGCGGGGAAAGTGGAGTTGAGGTCGAAGACCAGCCATGATCTGATTGAATGGCGGAGCAGGGACGAGGGGCCGAATGGCCTACTCCTGCTCCTATTTCTCCTGTTGCCACTGATCCTGAGCCTTTTGTGCCCTGTGTGTGTGTGTGTGTGTGTGTGTGTGTGTGTGAGCCTCAGTCCCCAATCCCCCCACCCTCGGCTCGAGTCAGTGAACCAGGACTGACCGAGTGTGTGACCTTTTGACGAGCCCTGTAGCCTCTCACCTCCTGTGAAGAACGTGGGGATACATTTCTTGCCGCAGCCAGCGTTGCAGCAGGTGTGGGAGGCGTCACAATCCGTGTCCGCCATGCACGATTTCCCAATCTTCATCTCGCACACCTTCGAGAGTTTGTCCTCAGACGGACATTGTTCGTCTGGCTCTGGGGAGGAAAGGAGGGAGAGGAAAGAGAGGATGTGCAGTGATACGGGGCCTTTCACCGTCTCAGGGCCTCCCGAAACACGTCGCACACAACCAACTCCTCTTCTTGGAGTTCACTCACTGCTCGAATGGAGGAGACGCGACATTCGATTGGTGCACAGCAAGATCCCACCAACAGGAGGACCTTTTACATCCAGCCGAGAGGGCAGACGGGGGCCTCGGTTCATCGTCTCATCCAAAACACGGCACCTCCGACAGTGCGGCACTCCCTCAGTACTGACCCTCCGACAGTGCGGCACTCCCTCAGTACTGACCCTCCGACAGTGCGGCGCTCCCTCAGTACTGACCCTCCGACAGTGCGGCGCTCCCTCAGTACTGACCCTCCGACAGTGCGGCGCTCCCTCAGTACTGACCCTCCGACAGTGCGGCGCTCCCTCAGTACTGACCCTCCGACAGTGCGGCGCTCCCTCGGTACTGACCCTCCGACAGTGCGGCGCTCCCTCAGTACTGACCCTCCGACAGTGCGGCGCTCCCTCAGTACTGACCCTCCGACAGTGCGGCGCTCCCTCAGTACCGACCCTCCGACAGTGCGGCGCTCCCTCAGTACTGACCCTCCGACAGTGCAGCACTCCCTCAGTACTGACCCTCCGACAGTGCGGCGCTCCCTCAGTACTGACCCTCCGACAGTGCAGCACTCCCTCAGTACTGACCCTCCGACAGTGCGGTGCTCACTCAGTACTGACCCTCCGACAGTGCGGCCCTCCCTCAGTACTGACCCTCCGACAGTGCGGTGCTCACTCAGTACTGACCCTCCGACAGTGCTGAACTCCCTCAGTACTGACCCTCCGACAGTGCTGAACTCCCTCAGTACTGACCCTCCGACAGTGCGGCGCTCCCTCAGTACTGACCCTCCGACAGTGCTGAACTCCCTCAGTACTGACCCTCCGACAGTGCTGAACTCCCTCAGTACTGACCCTCTGACAGTGCGGTGCTCCCTCAGGACTGACCCTCCGACAGTGCGGCCCTCCCTCAGTACTGACCCTCCGACAGTGCAGCACTCCCTCAGTACTGACCCTCCGACAGTGCGGCGCTCCCTCGGGACTGACCCTCCGACAGTGCGGCACTCCCTCAGTACTGACCCTCCGACAGTGCGGCGCTCCCTCAGTACTGACCCTCCGACAGTGCGGCGCTCCCTCAGTACTGACCCTCCGACAGGGGGCGGCCCTCCCTCAGTACTGACCCTCCGACAGTGCGGCGCTCCCTCAGTACTGACCCTCCGACAGTGCGGCGCTCCCTCGGGACTGACCCTCCGACAGTGCAGCACTCCCTCGGGACTGACCCTCCGACAGTGCGGCGCTCCCTCAGTGCTGACCCTCCGACAGTGCTGAACTCCCTCAGTACCGACCCTCCGACAGTGCGGTGCTCCCTCAGGACTGACCCTCCGACAGTGCGGCGCTCCCTCAGTACTGACCCTCCGAGAGTGCGGCGCTCCCTCAGTACCGACCCTCCGACAGTGCGGTGCTCCCTCAGTACTGACCCTCCGACAGTGCGGTGCTCCCTCAGTACTGACCCTCCGACAGTGCGGCGCTCCCTCAGTACTGACCCTCCGACAGTGCAGCACTCCCTCAGTACCGACCCTCCGACAGTGCGGTGCTCCCTCAGGACTGACCCTCCGACAGTGCGGCGCTCCCTCAGTACTGACCCTCCGACAGGGCGGCCCTCCCTCAGTACTGACCCTCCGACAGTGCGGCGCTCCCTCAGTACTGACCCTCCGACAGTGCAGCACTCCCTCGGGACTGACCCTCCGACAGTGCGGCGCTCCCTCGGGACTGACCCTCCGACAGTGCAGCACTCCCTCGGGACTGACCCTCCGACAGTGCGGCGCTCCCTCAGTGCTGACCCTCCGACAGTGCTGAACTCCCTCAGTACCGACCCTCCGACAGTGCGGTGCTCCCTCAGGACTGACCCTCCGACAGTGCGGCGCTCCCTCAGTACTGACCCTCCGAGAGTGCGGCGCTCCCTCAGTACCGACCCTCCGACAGTGCGGTGCTCCCTCAGTACTGACCCTCCGACAGTGCGGTGCTCCCTCAGTACTGACCCTCCGACAGTGCGGCGCTCCCTCAGTACTGACCCTCCGACAGTGCAGCACTCCCTCGGGACTGACCCTCCGACAGTGCAGCACTCCCTCAGTACTGACCCTCCGACAGTGCGGCGCTCCCTCAGTACTGACCCTCCGACAGTGCTGAACTCCCTCAGTACTGACCCTCCGACAGTGCGGCGCTCCCTCAGTACTGACCCTCCGACAGTGCTGAACTCCCTCAGTACTGACCCTCCGACAGTGCTGAACTCCCTCAGTACTGACCCTCCGACAGTGCTGAACTCCCTCAGTACTGACCCTCCGACAGTGCTGAACTCCCTCAGTACTGACCCTCCGACAGTGCTGAACTCCCTCAGTACTGACCCTCCGACAGTGCTGAACTCCCTCAGTACTGACCCTCCGACAGTGCTGAACTCCCTCAGTACTGACCCTCCGTCAGTGCTGAACTCCCTCAGTACTGACCCTCCGTCAGTGCTGAACTCCCTCAGTACTGACCCTCCGACAGTGCTGAACTCCCTCAGTACTGACCCTCCGTCAGTGCTGAACTCCCTCAGTACTGACCCTCCGACAGTGCTGAACTCCCTCAGTACTGACCCTCCGACAGTGCTGAACTCCCTCAGTACTGACCCTCCGACAGTGCTGAACTCCCTCAGTACTGACCCTCCGACAGTGCTGAACTCCCTCAGTACTGACCCTCCGACAGTGCTGAACTCCCTCAGTACTGTCCAGTGGTGTCAGCCTGGATTATGGGGCTTAAGGAAGCAGAGTGGGGATCAAACCCGTGTCTTTCGGTCTTCGAGTGGGACGGACTGAACTAAACTGACCCAGCCTCCTTTGACTGGGCACTGAGTCCTGTAAATCACCCCTTCCTCCTCCAGTTCATCATTTCTTCTCGTCCCTGTTCCCCATTCCAGGTCCTGACCCTTTCACCCTCTCACTTACTTTTTGCCATGAATTTTGGGATGCATCTCGGCCCACAGTCTGTGTCACAGCAGGCGGCCCATTCACCACAGGACTCGTCCGTACACGGAGCAGTAAAGTTCCATTTGCACATGTGATGCAGTCTGGATGGATCAGGACACGACCCTCCCTGACCTGTAGGGAAGATAATGACCATTTATTAAAGGAGAGAGAGATTGTCCACATGGACAAAACGGGTTAGATACAGAGTAAATCTCCCTCTACACTGTCCCATCAAACACTCCCAGGGTCAGGTACAGGGTTAGATACAGAGTAAAGCTCCCTCTACACTGTCCCATCAAACACTCCCAGGGTCAGGTACAGGGTTAGATACAGAGTAAAGCTCCCTCTACACTGTCCCATCAAACACTCCCAGGGCAGGTACAGGGTTAGATACAGAGTAAAGCTCCCTCTACACTGTCCCATCAAACACTCCCAGGGTCAGGTACAGGGTTAGATACAGAGTAAAGCTCCCTCTACACTGTCCCATCAAACACTCCCAGGGCAGGTACAGGGTTAGATACAGAGTAAAGCTCCCTCTACACTGTCCCATCAAACACTCCCAGGGCAGGTACAGGGTTAGATACAGAGTAAAGCTCCCTCCACACTGTCCCGTCAAACACTCCCAGGGCAGGTACAGGGTTAGATACAGAGTAAAGCTCCATCTACACTGTCCCATCAAACACTCCCAGGGCAGGTACAGGGTGAGATACAGAGTAAAGCTCCCTCTACACTGTCCCATCAAACACTCCCGGGGCAGGTACAGGGTGAGATACAGAGTAAAGCTCCCTCCACACTGTCCCATCAAACACTCCCAGGGCAGGTACAGGGTGAGATACAGAGTAAAGCTCCCTCCACACTGTCCCGTCAAACACTCCCAGGGCAGGTACAGGGTGAGATACAGAGTAAAGCTCCCTCTACACTGTCCCGTCAAACACTCCCAGGGCAGGTACAGGGTTAGATACAGAGTAAAGCTCCCTCTACACTGTCCCATCAAACACTCCCAGGGTCAGGTACAGGGTTAGATACAGAGTAAAGCTCCCTCTACACTGTCCCGTCAAACACTCCCAGGACAGGTACAGGGTTAGATACAGAGTAAAGCTCCCTCTACACTGTCCCATCAAACACTCCCAGGGCAGGTACATGGTTAGATACAGAGTAAAGCTCCCTCTACACTGTCCCATCAAACACTCCCAGGGTCAGGTACAGGGTTAGATACAGAGTAAATCTCCCTCTACACTGTCCCATCAAAAACTCCCAGGGTCAGGTACAGGGTTAGATACAGAGTAAAGCTCCCTCTACACTGTCCCATCAAACACTCCCAGGGCAGGTACAGGGTTAGATACAGAGTAAAGCTCCCTCTACACTGTCCCATCAAACACTCCCAGGGTCAGGTACAGGGTTAGATACAGAGTAAAGCTCCCTCTACACTGTCCCATCAAACACTCCCAGGGCAGGTACAGGCTTCGATACAGAGTAAAGCTTCCTCGACATCCAGACCGCCATCAGAGAGAGAGGAGTCTCCTCACCCAGACCCCCATCAGAGAGAGAGGAATCTCCTCACCCAGACCCCCATCAAAGAGAGAGAGGAGTCTCCTCACCCAGACCCCCATCAGAGAGAGAGGAGTCTCCTCACACAGACCCCCATCAGAGAGAGAGGAGTCTCCTCACACAGACCCCCATCAGAGAGAGAGGATTCTCCTCACCCAGACACCCATCAGAGAGAGAGAGGAGTCTCCTCACCCAGACCCCCATCAGAGAGAGAGAGGAGTCTCCTCACCCAGACCCCCATCAGAGAGAGAGAGGAGTCTCCTCACCCAGACCCCCATCAGAGAGAGAGGATTCTCCTCACCCAGACCCCCATCAGAGAGAGAGGAGTCTCCTCACCCAGACCCCCATCAGAGAGAGAGAGGAGTCTCCTCACCCAGACCCCCATCAGAGAGAGAGAGGAGTCTCCTCACCCAGACCCCCATCAGAGAGAGAGAGGAGTCTCCTCACCCAGACCCCCATCAGAGAGAAAGAGGAGTCTCCTCACCCAGACCCCCATCAGGGAGAGAGGAGTCTCCTCACCCAGACCCCCATCAGACAGAGAGGAGTCTCCTCACCCAGACACCCATCAGAGAGAGAGGAGTCTCCTCACCCAGACCCCCATCAGAGAGAGAGGATTCTCCTCACCCAGACCCCCATCAGAGAGAGAGGAGTCTCCTCACCCAGACCCCCATCAGAGAGAGAGAGGAGTCTCCTCACCCAGACCCCCATCAGAGAGAGAGAGGAGTCTCCTCACCCAGACCCCCATCAGAGAGAGAGAGGAGTCTCCTCACCCAGACCCCCATCAGAGAGAAAGAGGAGTCTCCTCACCCAGACCCCCATCAGGGAGAGAGGAGTCTCCTCACCCAGACCCCCATCAGACAGAGAGGAGTCTCCTCACCCAGACACCCATCAGAGAGAGAGGAGTCTCCTCACCCAGACCCCCATCAGAGAGAGAGGAGTCTCCTCACCCAGACCCCCATCAGAGAGAGAGAGGAGTCTCCTCACCCAGACCCCCATCAGAGAGAGAGGAGTCTCCTCACCCAGACCCCCATCAGAGAGAGAGGAGTCTCCTCACCCAGACCCCCTTCAGAGAGAGAGGAGTCTCCACACCCAGACCCCCATCAGAGAGAGAGGATTCTCCTCACCCAGACCCCCATCAGAGAGAGAGAGGAGTCTCCTCACCCAGACCCCCATCAGAGAGAGAGAGGTGTCTCCTCACCCAGACCCCCATCAGAGAGAGAGAGGAGTCTCCTCACCCAGACCCCCATCAGAGAGAGAGGAGTCTCCTCACCCAGACCCCCATCAGAGAGAGAGGAGCCTCCTCACCCAGACCCCCATCAGAGAGAGAGGAGTCTCCTCACCCAGACCCCCATCAGAGAGAGAGGAGTCTCCTCACCCAGACCCCCATCAGAGAGAGAGGAGTCTCCTCACCCAGACCCCCATCAGAGAGCGAGGGTCCTTTACCCCCTGTGTCTGGGTCTGGGTTTTGACCCTAACACTCCAGAGGGTGAAAGGTGAGGGTGTGATCAGAGGGATAATGTTGAGAATCCCCCTGATTCCTGTCTCTCGGTGCGCTCGATAACCTCTGATTACGGGAGACCTTCACTCCCTTCTCACCTCCACTCTTGAACTTCAGGACACATCTCCTCCCACAGCCCGAGTCACAACAGCTCTGCCAAATGTCACAATCCTCATTGTCGGTACACCGTTCACCCAGCCTCATCTGACATATCGGAGCGAGTCGGGACACTGCCGGACACTCAAACACTTCCTCTGTGGACACACAAACAGGTTGGGGTCAGAGTGAGCTGGTGGGGTCAAGGGTCACAATCCTTCATTAAAATGGCCCCCGGACAGGACTTCAAACTGGGTGGGATATTAAAGGGTGCGGGGAGTGAGGGGAGAGTGGGATTAGACTGGGTGGGATATTAAAGGGTACGGGGAGTGAGGAGGAGAGTGGGATTAGACTGGGTGGGATATTAAAGGGTACGGGGAGTGAGGGGAGAGTGGGATTAGACTGGGTGGGATATTAAAGGGTACGGGGAGTGAGGGGAGAGTGGGATTAGACTGGGTGGGATATTAAAGGGTGCGGGGAGTGAGGGGAGAGTGGGATTAGACTGGGTGGGATATTAAAGGGTACGGGGAGTGAGAGGAGAGTGGGATTAGACTGGGTGGGATATTAAAGGGTACGGGGAGTGAGGGGAGAGTGGGATTAGACTGGGTGGGATATTAAAGGGTACGGGGAGTGAGGGGAGAGTGGGATTAGACTGGGTGGGATATTAAAGGGTGCGGGGAGTGAGGGGAGAGTGGGATTAGACTGGGTGGGATATTAAAGGGTACGGGGAGTGAGGGGAGAGTGGGATTAGACTGGGTGGGATATTAAAGGGTACGGGGAGTGAGGGGAGAGTGGGATTAGACTGGGTGGGATATTAAAGGGTACGGGGAGTGAGGGGAGAGTGGGATTAGACTGGGTGGGATATTAAAGGGTACGGGGAGTGAGGGGAGAGTGGGATTAGACTGGGTGGGATATTAAAGGGTACGGGGAGTGAGGGGAGAGTGGGATTAGACTGGGTGGGATATTAAAGGGTACGGGGAGTGAGGGGAGTGTGGGATTAGACTGGGTGGGATATTAAAGGGTACGGGGAGTGAGGGGAGAGTGGGATTAGACTGGGTGGGATATTAAAGGGTATGGGGAGTGAGGGGAGTGTGGGATTAGACTGGGTGGGATATTAAAGGGTGCGGGGAGTGAGGGGAGAGTGGGATTAGACTGGGTGGGATATTAAAGGGTGTGGGGAGTGAGGGGAGAGTGGGATTAGACTGGGTGGGATATTAAAGGGTACGGGGAGTGAGGGGAGAGTGGGATTAGACTGGGTGGGATATTAAAGGGGACGGGGAGTGAGGGGAGAGTGGGATTAGACTGGGTGGGATATTAAAGGGTACGGGGAGTGAGGGGGAGAGTGGGATTAGACTGGGTGGGATATTAAAGGGTGCGGGGAGTGAGGGGAGAGTGGGATTAGACTGGGTGGTATATTAAAGGGTACGGGGAGTGAGGGGGAGAGTGGGATTAGACTGGGTGGGATATTAAAGGGTACGGGGAGTGAGGGGAGAGTGGGATTAGACTGGGTGGGATATTAAAGGGTATGGGGAGTGAGGGGAGAGTGGGATTAGACTGGGTGGGATATTAAAGGGTACGGGGAGTGAGGGGAGAGTGGGATTAGACTGGGTGGGATATTAAAGGGTACGGGGAGTGAGGGGAGAGTGGGATTAGACTGGGTGTGATATTAAAGGGTACGGGGAGTGAGGGGAGAGTGGGATTAGACTGGGTGGGATATTAAAGGGTATGGGGAGTGAGGGGAGAGTGGGATTAGACTGGGTGGGATATTAAAGGGTACGGGGAGTGAGGGGAGAGTGGGATTAGACTGGGTGGGATATTAAAGGGTACGGGGAGTGAGGGGAGAGTGGGATTAGACTGGGTGGGATATTAAAGGGTACGGGGAGTGAGGGGGAGAGTGGGATTAGACTGGGTGGGATATTAAAGGGTACGGGGAGTGAGGGGAGAGTGGGATTAGACTGGGTGGGATATTAAAGGGTACGGGGAGTGAGGGGGAGAGTGGGATTAGACTGGGTGGGATATTAAAGGGTACGGGGAGTGAGGGGAGAGTGGGATTAGACTGGGTGGGATATTAAAGGGTACGGGGAGTGAGGGGAGAGTGGGATTAGACTGGGTGGGATATTAAAGGGTGCGGGGAGTGAGGGGGAGAGTGGGATTAGACTGGGTGGGATATTAAAGGGTACGGGGAGTGAGGGGAGAGTGGGATTAGACTGGGTGGGATATTAAAGGGTACGGGGAGTGAGGGGAGAGTGGGATTAGACTGGGTGGGATATTAAAGGGGACGGGGAGTGAGGGGGAGAGTGGGATTAGACTGGGTGGGATATTAAAGGGTACGGGGAGTGAGGGGAGAGTGGGATTAGACTGGGTGGGATATTAAAGGGTACGGGGAGTGAGGGGAGAGTGGGATTAGACTGGGTGGGATATTAAAGGGTACGGGCAGTGAGGGGAGAGTGGGATTAGACTGGGTGGGATATTAAAGGGTACGGGGAGTGAGGGGAGAGTGGGATTAGACTGGGTGGGATATTAAAGGGTACGGGGAGTGAGGGGAGAGTGGGATTAGACTGGGTGGGATATTAAAGGGTACGGGGAGTGAGGGGAGAGTGGGATTAGACTGGGTGGGATATTAAAGGGTACGGGGAGTGAGGGGGAGAGTGGGATTAGACTGGGTGGGATATTAAAGGGTACGGGGAGTGAGGGGAGAGTGGGATTAGACTGGGTGGGATATTAAAGGGTACGGGGAGTGAGGGGAGAGTGGGATTAGACTGGGTGGGATATTAAAGGGTGTGGGGAGTGAGGGGAGAGTGGGATTAGACTGGGTGGGATATTAAAGGGTACGGGGAGTGAGGGGAGAGTGGGATTAGACTGGGTGGGATATTAAAGGGTATGGGGAGTGAGGAGGAGAGTGGGATTAGACTGGGTGGGATATTAAAGGGTACGGGGAGTGAGGGGAGAGTGGGATTAGACTGGGTGGGATATTAAAGGGTACGGGGAGTGAGGGGAGAGTGGGATTAGACTGGGTGGGATATTAAAGGGTACGGGGAGTGAGCGGAGAGTGGGATTAGACTGGGTGGGATATTAAAGGGTGTGGGGAGTGAGGGGGAGAGTGGGATTAGACTGGGTGGGATATTAAAGGGTACGGGGAGTGAGGGGAGAGTGGGATTAGACTGGGTGGGATATTAAAGGGTATGGGGAGTGAGGGGAGAGTGGGATTAGACTGGGTGGGATATTAAAGGGTACGGGGAGTGAGGGGAGAGTGGGATTAGACTGGGTGGGAAATTATAGGGTGCGGGGAGTGAGGGGAGAGTGGGATTAGACTGGGTGGGATATTAAAGGGTGTGGGGAGTGAGGGGAGAGTGGGATTAGACTGGGTGGGATATTAAAGGGTACGGGGAGTGAGGGGGAGAGTGGGATTAGACTGGGTGGGATATTAAAGGGTACGGGGAGTGAGGGGGAGAGTGGGATTAGACTGGGTGGGATATTAAAGGGTACGGGGAGTGAGGGGGAGAGTGGAATTAGACTGGGTGGGATATTAAAGGGTACGGGGAGTGAGGGGAGAGTGGGATTAGACTGGGTGGGATATTAAAGGGGACGGGGAGTGAGGGGAGAGTGGGATTAGACTGGGTGGGATATTAAAGGGTACGGGGAGTGAGGGGAGAGTGGGATTAGACTGGGTGGGATATTAAAGGGTACGGGGAGTGAGGGGGAGAGTGGGATTAGACTGGGTGGGATATTAAAGGGTACGGGGAGTGAGGGGAGAGTGGGATTAGACTGGGTGGGATATTAAAGGGTACGGGGAGTGAGGGGGAGAGTGGGATTAGACTGGGTGGGATATTAAAGGGTATGGGGAGTGAGGGGGAGAGTGGGATTAGACTGGGTGGGATATTAAAGGGTACGGGGAGTGAGGGGGAGTGTGGGATTAGACTGGGTGGGATATTAAAGGGTACGGGGAGTGAGGGGAGAGTGGGATTAGAGTGGGTGGGATATTAAAGGGTACGGGGAGTGAGGGGAGAGTGGGATTAGACTGGGTGGGATATTAAAGGGTACGGGGAGTGAGGGGAGAGTGGGATCAGACTGGGTGGGATATTAAAGGGTACGGAGAGTGAGGGGAGAGTGGGATTAGACTGGGTGGGATATTAAAGGGTACGGGGAGTGGGGGGGAGAGTGGGATTAGACTGGGTGGGATATTAAAGGGTACGGGCAGTGAGGGGAGAGTGGGATTAGACTGGGTGTGATATTAAAGGGTACGGGGAGTGAGGGGAGAGTGGGATTAGACTGGGTGGGATATTAAAGGGGACGGGGAGTGAGGGGGAGAGTGGGATTAGACTGGGTGGGATATTAAAGGGTACGGGGAGTGAGGGGAGAGTGGGATTAGACTGGGTGGGATATTAAAGGGTACGGGGAGTGAGGGGGAGAGTGGGATTAGACTGGGTGGGATATTAAAGGGTACGGGGAGTGAGGGGAGAGTGAGATTAGACTGGGTGGGATATTAAAGGGTGCGGGGAGTGAGGGGGAGAGTGGGATTAGACTGGGTGGGATATTAAAGGGTACGGGGAGTGAGGGGAGAGTGGGATTAGACTGGGTGGGATATTAAAGGGTACGGGGAGTGAGGGGGAGAGTGGGATTAGACTGGGTGGGATATTAAAGGGTACAGGGAGTGAGGGGGAGAGTGGGATTAGACTGGGTGGGATATTAAAGGGTACGGGGAGTGAGGGGAGAGTGAGATTAGACTGGGTGGGATATTAAAGGGTACGGGGAGTGAGGGGAGAGTGGGATTAGAGTGGGTGGGATATTAAAGGGTACGGGGAGTGAGGGGAGAGTGGGATTAGACTGGGTGGGATATTAAAGGGTATGGGGAGTGAGGGGGAGAGTGGGATTAGACTGGGTGGGATATTAAAGGGTACGGGGAGTGAGGGGAGAGTGGGATTAGACTGGGTGGGATATTAAAGGGTACGGGGAGTGAGGGGAGAGTGGGATTAGACTGGGTGGGATATTAAAGGGTACGGGGAGTGAGGGGAGAGTGGGATTAGACTGGGTGGGATATTAAAGGGTACGGGGAGTGAGGGGGAGAGTGAGATTAGACTGGGTGGGATATTAAAGGGTACGGGGAGTGAGGGTGAGAGTGGGATTAGACTGGGTGGGATATTAAAGGGTACGGGGAGTGAGGGGAGAGTGGGATTAGACTGGGTGGGATATTAAAGGGTACGGGGAGTGAGGGGAGAGAGTGGGATTGGACTGGGTGGGATATTAAAGGGTACGGGGAGTGAGGGGAGAGTGGGATTAGACTGGGTGGGATATTAAAGGGTACGGGGAGTGAGGGGGAGAGTGAGATTAGACTGGGTGGGATATTAAAGGGTACGGGGAGTGAGGGGAGAGTGGGATTAGACTGGGTGGGATATTAAAGGGTACGGGGAGTGAGGGGGAGAGTGAGATTAGACTGGGTGGGATATTAAAGGGTAAGGGGAGTGAGGGTGAGAGTGGGATTAGACTGGGTGGGATATTAAAGGGTACGGGGAGTGAGGGGAGAGTGGGATTAGACTGGGTGGGATATTAAAGGGTACGGGGAGTGAGGGGAGAGAGTGGGATTGGACTGGGTGGGATATTAAAGGGTACGGGGAGTGAGGGGAGAGTGGGATTAGACTGGGTGGGATATTAAAGGGTACGGGGAGTGAGGGGAGAGTGGGATTAGACTGGGTGGGATATTAAAGGGGACGGGGAGTGAGGGGGAGAGTGGGATTAGACTGGGTGGGATATTAAAGGGTACGGGGAGTGAGGGGAGAGTGAGATTAGACTGGGTGGGATATTAAAGGGTGCGGGGCGTGAGGGGAGAGTGGGATTAGACTGGGTGGGATATTAAAGGGTATGGGGAGTGAGGGGGAGAGTGGGATTAGACTGGGTGGGATATTAAAGGGTACGGGGAGTGAGGGGAGAGTGGGATTAGACTGGGTGGGATATTAAAGGGTACGGGGAGTGAGGGGAGAGTGGGATTAGACTGGGTGGGATATTAAAGGGTACGGGGAGTGAGGGGAGAGTGGGATTAGAGTGTGTGGGATATTAAAGGGTACGGGGAGTGAGAGGAGAGTGGGATTAGACTGGGTGGGATATTAAAGGATACGGGGAGTGAGGGGAGAGTGGGATTAGACTGGGTGGGATATTAAAGGGTACGGGGAGTGAGGGGAGAGTGGGATTAGACTGGGTGGGATATTAAAGGGTACGGGGAGTGAGGGGAGAGTGGGATTAGACTGGGTGGGATATTAAAGGGTACGGGGAGTGAGGGGAGAGTGGGATTAGACCGGGTGGGATATTAAAGGGTACGGGGAGTGACGGGGAGAGTGGGATTAGACTGGGTGGGATATTAAAGGGTACGGGGAGTGAGGGGAGAGTGAGATTAGACTGGGTGGGATATTAAAGGGTGCGGGGCGTGAGGGGAGAGTGGGATTAGACTGGGTGGGATATTAAAGGGTATGGGGAGTGAGGGGGAGAGTGGGATTAGACTGGGTGGGATATTAAAGGGTACGGGGAGTGAGGGGAGAGTGGGATTAGACTGGGTGGGATATTAAAGGGTACGGGGAGTGAGTGGGAGAGTGGGATTAGACTGGGTGGGATATTAAAGGGTACGGGGAGTGAGGGGAGAGTGGGATTAGACTGGGTGGGATATTAAAGGGTACGGGGAGTGAGGGGAGAGTGGGATTAGACTGGGTGGGATATTAAAGGGTACGGGGAGTGAGGGGAGAGTGGGATTAGACTGGGTGGGATATTAAAGGGTATGGGGAGTGAGGGGGAGAGTGGGATTAGACTGGGTGGGATATTAAAGGGTACGGGGAGTGAGGGGGAGAGTGGGATTAGACTGGGTGGGATATTAAAGGGTACGGGGAGTGAGGGGAGAGTGGGATTAGACTGGGTGGGATATTAAAGGGTACGGGGAGTGAGGGGAGAGTGGGATTAGACTGGGTGGGATATTAAAGGGTACGGGGAGTGAGGGGAGAGTGGGATTAGACTGGGTGGGATATTAAAGGGTGCGGGGAGTGAGGGGAGAGTGGGATTAGACTGGGTGGGATATTAAAGGGTGTGGGGAGTGAGGGGAGAGTGGGATTAGACTGGGTGGGATATTAAGGAGTTTTGAAAGTGAGGATGAGACTTTTATCTCCCCCCACAGCCCGTGTACACTCTCCCCCCACAGCCCGTGTACACTCTCCCCCCACAGCCCGTGTCCACTCTCCCCCCACAGCCCGTGTACACTCTCCCCCCCACAGCCCGTGTCCACTCTCCCCTCACAGCCCGTGTACACTCTCCCCCCCACAGCCCGTGTCCACTCTCCCCCCACAGCCCGTGTACACTCTCCCCCCACAGCCCGTGTGCACTCTCCCCCCACAGCCCGTGTACACTCTCCCCCCCACAGCCCGTGTACACTCTCCCCCCACAGCCCGTGTACACTCTCCCCCCACAGCCCGTGTACACTCTCCCCCCACAGCCCGTGTACACTCTCCCCCCTCAGCCCGTGTACACTCTCCCCCCACAGCCCGTGTCCCCTCTCCCCCCACAGCCCGTGTACACTCTCCCCCCACAGCCCGTGTCCACTCTCCCCCCACAGCCCGTGTACACTCTCCCCCCCACAGCCCGTGTACACTCTCCCCCCACAGCCCGTGTACACTCTCCCCCCCACAGCCCGTGTACACTCTCCCCCCACAGCCCGTGTCCACTCTCCCCCCACAGCCCGTGTCCACTCTCCCCCCACAGCCCGTGTACACTCTCCCCCTACAGCCCGTGTACACTCTCCCCCCACAGCCCGTGTACACTCTCCCCCCACAGCCCGTGTCCACTCTCCCCTCTCATGGACTCTCCCCTCTTTGGTTCTCACTTGATGTGGAGAATGGGAAGACACAATGCTTCCCACAGTCTCCAACTTGGCAGCATTGCTTCCACTCTCCACATTCCTCATCACTCCCACAGCTCTCAATCTCCCCCTTCTCACAGAGATGTTGCACAGAGAATGGTTCCGGGCATTTCTTCTCTCGCTTTCCTGCAAAAGAAAAACCAAGAGAGTGGGATTTTCCAAATGGGGACCAGAGCAGATCATCAGGGACTGGCTGAGGACCAAGGGGACGGGGTCTGGACACCAAGGTCTGAGTCTCAGGTGAAGCCTGGAGTGAACGGGACAGAGGGGAAAACGGGCAGGGATCATCATCATCATCGACCCAAGGTCACCGCTCACTGTGTCATCCGTACCGACACCACGTAAAGAGGGGTCTCCGAGACCCTCACTGTCTCGGGGACCGTGATCTCAGGCCATCAAAGTGGAGAGAAAGTCTCCCCTTCTCCCTCACTCTGACCCACCGACAGGAAGGATCGACTCAGGGACAGGAGGAGGCCGTTCAGACCCTCGAGTCTGGTGCACAGGGAGAGGAGGAGGCCATTCAGACCCTCGAGTCTGGTGCACAGGGAGAGGAGGAGGCCATTCAGCCCCTCGAGTCTGGCGCACAGGGACAGGAGGAGGCCACTCAGCCCCTCGAGCCTGTTCTGCCGTTCAATTCGAGCGGTTCCAGTGGTCTGATCTGTATCTTAACCCCATCGACCCACCTTGGTTCCATCTCCCTCAACACCCTTTGCCGAACAAAAATCGATCAATCTCAGTTTTGATCATTTCAATTGACCCCCCAGTCTCCACAGTGTTTCTGGGGGGAGAGAGTTCCAGATTCCCACTCCCCTCTGTGTGAGGAAACGCTCCCCGACATCACCCCCTGAACGGCCGAGCTCTGATTTTAAGGTTCTGCCCCCTTGTTCTGGACTCCCCCCCACCAGAGGAAATAGTTTCTCTCGATCGAACCGATCGAATCCTTCAATCATCTCAAACCCCTTGATTAGATCACCCCTTAATCCTCCACACTCGAGCGGGGGGATACAAGCCCAGTCTGTCCAACCTGTCCTCATCATTAAACCCTTTCAACCCCCCCTGGGGACCATCTGGAGAATCTGCCTTGCACCCTCTCCGAGGCCATTCTCTCCTTCCTGATGTGCTGGGCCCAGAACTGAACGCAGTGTCTCCAGATGGTGGGCGGGGAGCCCGAGTTGAATCGAACTGTAACGACTCCCCGCGAGGGAGTTACTGATCCACGAAGGGATTGTCCTTCTCACTGTGTCTGGAGCCCCGATGAATACATCGTTTCCCACATCCAGCATCGCAGCAACTCAGCCATAAGTCACAGTCATCGTCACCCTCGCATTCCTTGCCGTAGTTTACGTTGCACATGGGGCCCAGACGGCTCGGAGCAGGGCAGCTGCTGTTCACTGGAACACAAGAACAAGCAGATTGGGTTTAATGTCCAGAAGATTCAGGTCATTCCATCCTGGACCGTGTCTGTGGGGTGGGTGGGTTAGATAGAGAGTGAAGATCACTCTACACCGTCCCATCAATCACTCCCAGGGTCAGGTACAGGGTTAGATACAGAGTAAAGCTCCCTCTACACTGTCCCATCAAACACTCCCAGGGTCAGGTACAGGGTTAGATACAGAGTAAAGCTCCCTCTACACTGTCCCATCAAACACTCCCAGGGCAGGTACAGGGTTAGATACAGAGTAAAGCTCCCTCTACACCGTCCCATCAAACACTCCCAGGGTCAGGTACAGGGTTAGATACAGAGTAAAGCTCCCTCTGCACTGTCCCATCAAACACTCCCAGGGTCAGGTACAGGGTTAGATACAGAGGAAAGCTCCCTCTACACTGTCCCATCAAACACTCCCAGGGTCAGGTACAGGGTTAGATACAGAGTAAAGCTCCCTCTACACTGTCCCATCAAACACTCCCAGGGTCAGGTACAGGGTTAGATACAGAGTAAAGCTCCCTCTACACTGTCCCGTCAAACACTCCCAGGGTCAGGTACAGGGTTAGATACAGAGTAAAGCTCCCTCTACACTGTCCCGTCAATCACTCCCAGGGTCAGGTACAGGGTTAGATACAGAGTAAAGCTCCCTCTGCACTGTCCCATCAAACACTCCCAGGGCAGGTACAGGGTTAGATACAGAGTAAAGCTCCCTCTACACTGTCCCGTCAAACACTCCCAGGGCAGGTACAGGGTTAGATACAGAGTAAAGCTCCCTCTACACTGTCCCGTCAAACACTCCCAGGGCAGGTACAGGGTTAGATACAGAGTAAAGCTCCCTCCACACTGTCCCATCAATCACTTCCAGGGCAGGTACAGGGTTAGATGCAGAGTAAAGCTCCCTCTACACTGTCCCGTCAAACACTCCCAGGGCAGGTACAGGGTTAGATACAGAGTAAAGCTCCCTCTACACTGTCCCATCAAACACTCCCAGGGCAGGTACAGGGTTAGATACAGAGTAAAGCTCCCTCCACACTGTCCCATCAAACACTCCCATGGCAGGTACAGGGTTAGATACAGAGTAAAGCTCCCTCTACACTGTCCCATCAAACACTCCCAGGGCAGGTACAGGGTTAGATACAGAGTAAAGCTCCCTCCACACTGTCCCATCAAACACTCCCAGGGTCAGGGACAGGGTTAGATACAGAGTAAAGCTCCCTCCACACTGTCCCATCAAACACTCCCAGGGCAGGTACAGGGTTAGATACAGAGTAAAGCTCCCTCTGCACTGTCCCATCAAACACTCCCAGGGCAGGTACAGGGTTAGATACAGAGTAAAGCTCCCTCTACACTGTCCCATCAAACACTCCCAGGACAGGTACAGGGTTAGGTACAGAGTAAAGCTCCCTCTGAACTGTCCCATCAAACACTCCCAGGGTCAGGTACAGGGTTAGATACAGAGGAAAGCTCCCTCTACACTGTCCCATCAAACACTCCCAGGGTCAGGTGCAGGGTTAGATACAGAGTAAAGCTCCCTCTACACTGTCCCGTCAAACACTCCCAGGGCAGGTACAGGGTTGGATACAGAGTAAAGCTCCCTCTGCACTGTCCCATCAAACACTCCCAGGGTCAGGTACAGGGTTAGATACAGAGTAAAGCTCCCTCTACACTGTCCCATCAAACACTCCCAGGACAGGTACAGGGTTAGGTACAGAGTGAAGCTCCCTCTACACTGTCCCATCAAACACTCCCAGGGCAGGTACAGGGTTAGATACAGAGTAAAGCTCCCTCCACACTGTCCCATCAAACACTCCCAGGGTCAGGTACAGGGTTAGATACAGAGTAAAGCTCCCTCTGCACTGTCCCATCAAACACTCCCATGGCAGGTACAGGGTTAGAGACAGAGTAAAGCTCCCTCTACACTGTCCCATCAAACACTCCCAGGGTCAGGTACAGGGTTAGATACAGAGTAAAGCTCCCTCTACACTGTCCCATCAAACACTCCCATGGCAGGTACAGGGTTAGAGACAGAGTAAAGCTCCCTCTACACTGTCCCATCAAACACTCCCAGGGCAGGTACAGGGTTAGATACAGAGTAAAGCTCCCTCTACACTGTCCCATCAAACACTCCCAGGGCAGGTACAGGGTGAGATACAGAGTAAAGCTCCCTCTACACCGTCCCATCAAACACTCCCAGGGTCAGGTACAGGGTTAGATACAGAGTAAAGCTCCCTCTACACTGTCCCATCAAACACTCCCATGGCAGGGACAGCACAAATTCGCTCCCTCTCTGGCACTCCTCACCCCCCCCAAACTCTGGGGACTATTCACCGCCCAAACTGTGGGAACTCCTCAACCCCCAAACTGTGGGGACTCCTCACCCCCAAACTGTGGGGACTCCTCACCCCCCCAAACTGTGGGGACTCCTCACCCCCAAACTGTAGGGACTCCTCACCCCCCCAAACTGTGGGGACTCCTCACCCCCCAAACTGTGGGCGCTCCTCACCCCCCAAACTGTGGGGACTCCTCACCCCCCAAACTGTGGGGACTCCTCACCCCCCCCAAACTGTGGGGACTCCTCACCCCCCAAACTGTGGGGACTCCTCACCCCCCCCAAACTGTGGGGACTCCTCACCTCCTTTTAAGAATTTGAAGACACATCTCTTGCCACAGCCAGCGTCGCAGCAAGTCTGCCAACTGTCACAGTCACCGTCTCTCTCACACTCGTCGCCCAGCTTCATGTGACACACGTTGGCTGGTGAGCTGGAGGACGGGCACTTCTCACCGTTTGCTTGTGGAGGGAGACAGAAAGGATTCATTAAAGCACACGGGATCCTGGGCTTTATAAACACAGGCACAGAGTACAAGGCGAACGAAACCCTTTCAAAATCACCCGTCGGGGCTCAGCTGGAGGACTGGGTCCAATTCTGGGAACCACACTTTGGGAAGGATGTCAAGGCCGTGGAGAGGGGGCAGAGGAGATTTACTGGAATGGTACCAGGGATGAGGGACTTCAGTGATGGACTGGAGATGCTGGGATTGTTCTCCTGAGAGGAGAGAAGGTGAAGAGGAGATTTCAGAGAGGTGTTCAAAATAATGAGGGGTTTTGAGAGAGCAGACAGGGGGAAACTGTTTCTACAGGCAGGAGGGTCAGTAACCAGAGGACTCAGACCCCCACAGACAGGGTCCTGGGCCCCTCGTCCTGTCAGACTCAGACTCCCACACACAGGGTCCTGGGCCCCTCGTCCTGTCAGACCCAGACTCCCACAGACAGGGTCCTGGGCCCCTCGTCCTGTCAGACTCAGACTCCCACAGACAGGGTCCTGGGCCCCTCGTCCTGTCAGACCCAGACTCCCACAGACAGGGTCCTGGGCCCCTCGTCCTGTCAGACCCAGACTCCCACAGACAGGGTCCTGGGCCCCTCGTCCTGTCAGACTCAGACTCCCACAGACAGGGTCCTGGGCCCCTCGTCCTGTCAGACTCAGACCCCCACAGACAGGGTCCTGGGCCCCTCGTCCTGTCAGACTCAGACTCCCACAGACAGGGTCCTGGGCCCCTCGTCCTGTCAGACCCAGACCCCCACAGACAGGGTCCTGGGCCCCTCGTCCTGTCAGACTCAGACTCCCACAGACAGGGTCCTGGGCCCCTCGTCCTGTCAGACTCAGACTCCCACAGACAGGGTCCTGGGCCCCTCGTCCTGTCAGACTCAGACTCCCACAGACAGGGTCCTGGGCCCCTCGTCCTGTCAGACTCAGACTCCCACAGACAGGGTCCTGGGCCCCTCGTCCTGTCAGGTGGAGCCTGCCCCGTGGTTTCCTGCTGCTGTCTGCCGTTGAGGGCGTCCCAGTCCAGTGAACGGTTGCTCGGTCCTGACGCTGGAAGCTTGAGTCTCACTGTGCTTGAAGGAGGAAACACATCTCTTTCCACAGCCCACATCGCAGCACTGCTTCCATTTACTGCAGTCCTCGTCCCTCCAACAAGGCTCACTCGAGTTCCTCGCACACATCCTCTTGGCTCTGAAGGAGTCGGGGCACTCGTCATCATCGTCTGAAAGGGGAACAGGTTGGAGTTTAGAGGAGGGAGGGTCACACACAGGATTGGAGGGGCTCTGTCGGAGGGTCAGTACTGAGGGAGGGCCGCACTGTCGGAGGGTCGGTACTGAGGGAGGGCCGCACTGTCGGAGGGTCGGGACTGAGGGAGCGCCGCACTGTCGGAGGGTCAGTACTGAGGGAGGGCCGCACTGTCGGAGGGTCAGTACTGAGGGAGTGCCGCACTGTCGGAGGGTCAGTACTGAGGGAGGGCCGCACTGTCGGAGGGTCAGTCCTGAGGGAGGGCCGCACTGTCGGAGGGTCAGTCCTGAGGGAGTGCTGGAATGTCGGAGGGTCAGTACTGAGGGAGCGCCGCAGACAATTTGCGCACAGCAAGATCCCACAAACAGCAATGGGAATAAATGACCAGATAATTAACGGCTCTCTGGGACGTTTCTTGTTTTGGGACAGACCCTCGATCTGCTCTCTGGGACGTTTCCTGTTTTGGGACAGACCCTCGATCAGCTCTCTGGGACGTTTCCTGTTTTGGGACATACCCTCGATCTGCTCTCTGGGACGTTTCTTGTTTTGGGACAGACCCTCGATCTGCTCTCTGGGACGTTTCTTGTTTTGGGACAGACCCTCGATCTGCTCTCTGGGACGTTTCTTGTTTTGGGACAGACCCTCGATCTGCTCTCTGGGACGTTTCTTGTTTTGGGACAGACCCTCGATCTGCTCTCTGGGACGTTTCCTGTTTTGGGACAGACCCTCGATCTGCTCTCTGGGACGTTTCCTGTTTTGGGACAGACCATTGATCTGCTCTCTGGGACGTTTCCTGTTTTGGGACAGACCCTCGATCTGCTCTCTGGGACGTTTCTTGTTTTGGGACAGACCCTCGATCTGCTCTCTGGGACGTTTCTTGTTTTGGGACAGACCCTCGATCTGCTCTCTGGGACGTTTCTTGTTTTGGGACAGACCCTCGATCTGCTCTCTGGGACGTTTCTTGTTTTGGGACAGACCCTCGATCTGCTCTCTGGGACGTTTCCTGTTTTGGGACAGACCCTCGATCTGCTCTCTGGGACGTTTCCTGTTTTGGGACAGACCATTGATCTGCTCTCTGGGACGTTTCCTGTTTTGGGACAGACCCTCGATCTGCTCTCTGGGACGTTTCCTGTTTTGGGACAGACCCTCGATCTGCTCTCTGGGACGTTTCCTGTTTTGGGACAGACCCTTGATCTGCTCTCTGGGACGTTTCCTGTTTTGGGACAGACCCTCGATCTGCTCTCTGGGACGTTTCTTGTTTTGGGATAGACCCTCGATCTGCTCTCTGGGACGTTTCCTGTTTTGGGACAGACCCTCGATCTGCTCCCTGGGACGTTTCCTGTTTTGGGACAGACCCTCGATCTGCTCTCTGGGACGTTTCTTGTTTTGGGACAGACCCTCGATCTGCTCTCTGGGACGTTTCCTGTTTTGGGACAGACCCTCGATCTGCTCTCTGGGACGTTTCCTGTTTTGGGACAGACCCTCGATCTGCTCTCTGGGACGTTTCCTGTTTTGGGACAGACCCTCGATCTGCTCTCTGGGACGTTTCCTGTTTTGGGACAGACCCTCGATCTGCTCTCTGGGACGTTTCCTGTTTTGGGACAGACCCTCGATCTGCTCTCTGGGACGTTTCCTGTTTTGGGACAGACCCTCGATCTGCTCTCTGGGACGTTTCTTGTTTTGGGATAGACCCTCGATCTGCTCTCTGGGACGTTTCCTGTTTTGGGACAGACCCTCGATCTGCTCTCTGGGACGTTTCTTGTTTTGGGATAGACCCTCGATCTGCTCTCTGGGACGTTTCCTGTTTTTGGGACAGACCCTCGATCTGCTCTCTGGGACGTTTCCTGTTTTGGGACAGACCCTCGATCTGCTCTCTGGGACGTTTCCTGTTTTGGGACAGACCCTCGATCTGCTCTCTGGGACGTTTCCTGTTTTGGGACAGACCCTCGATCTGCTCTCTGGGACGTTTCTTGTTTTGGGACAGACCCTCGATCTGCTCTCTGGGACGTTTCTTGTTTTGGGACAGACCCTCGATCTGCTCTCTGGGACGTTTCCTGTTTTGGGAGAGACCCTCGATCTGCTCTCTGGGACGTTTCTTGTTTTGGCACAGACCCTCGATCTGCTCTCTGGGACGTTTCTTGTTTTGGGACAGACCCTCGATCTGCTCTCTGGGACGTTTCTTGTTTTGGGATAGACCAATGGTGCCCACCCCCCTCCCCTGCCCACCCTCGCCCGTTGCCCAATCCCACGGATCCGTTCCTTACCGTTGTTCCAGATGCTGGGGATGCAGATGTTTCCACAACTCGCCTTGCAGCAGCTCTGCCAGATGTCGCAGTCTTTGTCCTCCCGACACTGGTCGCCCAGCTTCAGGTCGCACATCGGAGCCAAGCGGTGGGGGGCCGGGCAGCTGTCGTCCTCTGCAACAGAAAAATCAGGGGCTCAGTCGGGAGCCCAGAGACATCGAGATCCTCAGTAGGCTGACGGAGAGGATGTCCCACTGGACCCCCGAAACAGGGAGGCCCCATCAGGAACTCTTTAATTGGGGAGGCTCTGTCAGGACCCCTGTAATCGGGGATTGGAGACGAGGCAGGACCCCTGTAATCGGGGATTGGAGACGAGACAGGACCCCAGTAATCGGGGATCAGAGACGGGACAGGACCCCTGTAATCGGGGATCAGAGACGAGACAGAACCCCTGTAATCGGGGATTGGAGACGAGACAGGACCACTGCAATCGGGGATTGGAGACGAGACAGGACCCCTGTAATCGGGGATTGGAGACGAGGCAGGACCCCTGTAATCGGGGATTGGAGACGAGACAGGACCCCTGTAATCGGGGATTGGAGACGAGGCAGGACCACTGCAATCGGGGATTGGAGACGAGGCAGGACCCCTGTAATCGGGGATTGGAGACGAGGCAGGACCCCTGTAATCGGGGATTGGAGACGAGACAGGACCCCTGTTATTGGGGATTGGAGACGAGACAGGACCCCTGTAATCGGGGATTGGAGACGAGACAGGACCCCTGTAATCGGGGATTGGAGACGGGACAAGACCCCTGTAATCGGGGATCAGAGACAAGGCAGAACCCCTGTAATCGGGGATCAGAGACGGGACAGGACCCCTGTAATCGGGGATTGGAGACGAGGTAGGACCCCTGTAATCGGGGATTGGAGACGAGACAGGACCCCTGTAATCGGGGATTGGAGACGGGACAGGACCCCTGTAATCGGGGATTGGTGACGAGACAGGACCACTCTAATCGGGGATCAGAGACGAGGCAGGACCCCTGTAATCGGGGATCAGAGACAAGACAGGACCACTGTAATCGGGGATCAGAGACGAGGCAGGACCCCTGTAATCGGGGATCAGAGACAAGACAGGACCCCTGTAATCGGGGATTGGAGACAAGACAGGACCCCTGTAATCGGGGATCAGAGACAAGACAGGACCCCTGTAATCGAGGATTGGAGACGAGACAGGACCCCTGTAATCGGGGATTGGAGACGAGACAGGACCCCTGTAATCGGGGATCAGAGACGAGACAGGACCCCTGTAATCGGGGATCAGAGATGAGACAGGACCCCTGTAATCGGGGATCAGAGACAAGACAGGACCCCTGTAATCGGGGATCAGAGACAAGACAGGACCCCTGTAATCAGGGATTGGAGACGAGACAGGACCCCTGTAATCGGGGATCAGAGACAAGACAGGACCCCTGTAATCGGGGATCAGAGACGAGGCAGGACCCCTGTAATCGGGGATCAGAGACGGGACAGGACCCCTGTAATCGGGGATTGTTGACGAGACAGGACCACTGTAATCGGGGATTGGAGACGAGACAGGACCCCTGTAATCGGGGATTGGAGACGAGGCAGGACCCCTGTAATCGGGGATTAGAGACGAGACAGGACCCCTGTAAACGGGGATTGGAGACGAGACAGGACCCCTGTAATCGGGGATTGGAGACGAGACAGGACCCCTGTAATCGGGGATCAGAGACGAGGCAGGACCCCTGTAATTGGGGATCAGAGACGAGACAGGACCCCTGTAATCGGGGATCAGAGACGAGACAGGACCCCTGTAATCGGGGATCAGAGACGAGACAGGATCCCTGTAATCGGGGATCAGAGACGAGGCAGGACCCCTGTAATTGGGGATCAGAGACAAGACAGGACCCCTGTAATCGGGGATCAGAGACGAGGCAGGACCCCTGTAATCGGGGATTGGAGACAAGACAGGACCCCTGTAATTGGGGATTGGAGACTAGGCAGGACCCCTGTAATCGGGGATCAGAGACAAGACAGGACCCCTGTAATCGGGGATCAGAGACAAGACAGGACCCCTGTAATCGGGGATCAGAGACAAGACAGGACCCCTGGAATTGGGGATTGGAGACGAGGCAGGACCCCTGTAATCAGGGATCAGAGACGAGACAGGACCCCTGTAATCGGGGATCAGAGACGAGACAGGACCCCTGTAATTGGGGATTGGAGACGAGACAGGACCCCTGTAATTGGGGATCAGAGACGAGGCAGGACCCCTGTAATCGGGGATCAGAGACAAGACAGGACCCCTGTAATCGGGGATTGGAGAGGAGGCAGGACCCCTGTAATCGGGGATTGGAGACGAGGCAGGACCCCTGTAATCGGGGATTGGAGACGAGGCAGCACCCCTGTAATCGGGGACTGGAGACGAGACAGAACCCCTGTAATCGGGGATTGGAGACGAGACAGGACCCCTGTAATCGGGGATTGGAGACGAGACAGGACCCCTGGAATCGGGGATTGGAGACGAGGCAGGACCCCTGTAATCGGGGATTGGAGACAAGACAGGACCCCTGTAATCGGGGATTGGAGACGAGGCAGGACCCCTGTAATCGGGGTTTGGAGACGAGGCAGGAGGCCACAGACTCAGTCCCCAGCCTGTGCTGATCCCACACCTACAGGAGATGGAGTCTGATATCCAGAGCCCTTTCACCCACTCACTGGCCATGAAGAATCGAGGAACACACCGCTTCCCACAGCCTGAATCACAGCACGAAGACCAGAAGAGGCAGTCCGAGTCACTCTCACACGGATCTCCCAGCTTTATCTGGCAGAAGACATCGAGTCGGGTCGAAGCAGGACACTGGGTAGCTGGAAGACACAAGGTCATGGTGAGAGAGGCAGAGAGACACGGACAGAGTCCATTACACTCTCCATCAAACACTCCCAGGGCAGTTACAGGGTTAGATACAGAGTAAAGCTCCCTTCACAATGTCCCATCAAACACTCCCAGGGCAGGTACAGGGTTAGATACAGAGTAAAGCTCCCTCTACACTGTCCCATCAAACACTCCCAGGGCAGGTACAGGGTTAGATACAGAGTAAAGCTCCCTCTACACTGTCCCATCAAACACTCCCAGGGCAGGTACAGGGTGAGATACGGAGTAAAGCTCCCTCTACACTGTCCCATCAAACACTCCTAGGACAGGTACAGGGTTAGATACAGAGTAAAGCTCCCTCTGCACTGTCCCATCAAACACTCCCAGGGCAGGTACAGGGTTAGATACAGAGTAAAGCTCCCTCGACACTGTCCCATCAAACACTCCCAGGGCAGGTACAGGGTTAGATACAGAGTAAAGCTCCCTCTACACTGTCCCATCAAACACTCCCAGGGCAGGTACAGGGTGAGATACAGAGTAAAGCTCCCTCTACACTGTCCCATCAAACACTCCTAGGACAGGTACAGGGTAAGATACAGAGTAAAGCTCCCTCTGCACTGTCCCATCAAACACTCCCAGGGCAGGTACAGGGTTAGATACAGAGTAAAGCTCCCTCCACACTGTCCCGTCAAACACTCCCAGGGTCAGGTACAGGATTAGATACAGAGTAAAGCTCCCTCTACACTGTCCCATCAAACACTCCCAGGGCAGGTACAGGGTTAGATACAGAGTGAAGCTCCCTCCACACTGTCCCATCAAACACTCCCAGGGCAGGTACAGGGTTAGATACAGAGTAAAGCACCCTCTACACTGTCCATCAAACACTCCCAGGGCAGGTACAGGGTTAGATACAGAGGAAAGCTCCCTCGACACCGTCCCATCAAACACTCCCAGGGCAGGTACAGGGTTAGATACAGAGTAAAGCTCCCTCTACACTGTCCCATCAAACACTCCCAGGGCAGGTACAGGGTTAGATACAGAGTAAAGCTCCCTCTACACTGTCCCGTCAACACTCCCAGGGTCAGGGACAGGGTTCGATACAGAGTAAAGCTCCCTCTACACTGTCCCATCAAACACTCCCAGGGCAGGTACAGGGTTAGATACAGAGTAAAGCTCCCTCTACACTGTCCCGTCAAACACTCCCAGGGTCAGGTACAGGATTAGATACAGAGTAAAGCTCCCTCTACACTGTCCCATCAAACACTCCCAGGGCAGGTACAGGGTTAGATACAGAGTGAAGCTCCCTCCACACTGTCCCATCAAACACTCCCAGGGCAGGTACAGGGTTATATACAGAGTAAAGCTCCCTCTACACTGTCCCATCAAACACTCCCAGGGTCAGGTACAGGGTTAGATACAGAGTAAAGCTCCCTCTACACTGTCCCATCAAACACTCCCAGGGCAGGTACAGGGTTAGATACAGAGTAAAGCTCCCTCTACACTATCCCATCAAACACTCCCAGGGCAGGTACAGGGTTAGATACAGAGTAAAGCTCCCTCTACACTGTCCATCAAACACTCCCAGGGCAGGTACAGGGTTAGATACAGAGGAAAGCTCCCTCTACACTGTCCCATCAAACACTCCCAGGGCAGGTACAGGGTTAGATACAGAGTAAAGCTCCCTCTACACTGTCCCGTCAAACACTCCCAGGGTCAGGGACAGGGTTAGATACAGAGTAAAGCTCCCTCTACACTGTCCCATCAAACACTCCCAGGGCAGGTACAGGGTTAGATACAGAGTAAAGCTCCCTCTACACTGTCCCATCAAACACTCCCAGGGCAGGTACAGGGTTAGATACAGAGTAAAGCTCCCTCCACACTGTCCCATCAAACACTCCCAGGGCAGGTACAGGGTTAGATACAGAGTAAAGCTCCCTCCACACTGTCCCATCAAACACTCCCAGGGTCAGGTACAGGGTTAGATACAGAGTAAAGCTCCCTCTACACTGTCCCATCAAACACTCCCAGGGCATGTACAGTGTTAGATACAGAGTAAAGCTCCCTCTACACTGTCCCATCAAACACTCCCAGGGTCAGGTACAGGGTTAGACACAGAGTAAAGCTCCCTCTACACTGTCCCATCAAACACTCCCAGGGCATGTACAAGGTTAGATACAGAGTAAAGCTCCCTCTACACTGTCCCATCAAACACTCCCAGGGCAGGGACAGGGTTAGATACAGAGTAAAGCTCCCTCGACACTGTCCCATCAAACACTCCCAGGGCAGGTACAGGGTTAGATACAGAGTAAAGCTCCCTTCACAATGTCCCATCAAACACTCCCAGGGCAGGTACAGGGTTAGATACAGAGTAAAGCTCCTTCTACACTGTCCCATCAAACACTCCCAGGGCAGGTACAGGGTTAGATACAGAGTAAAGCTCCCTCTACACTGTCCCATCAAACACTCCCAGGGCAGGTACAGGGTTAGATACAGAGTAAAGCTCCCTCTACACTGTCCCATCAAACACTCCCAGGGCAGGTACAGGGTTAGATACAGAGTAAAGCTCCCTCGACACTGTCCCATCAAACACTCCCAGGGTCAGGTACAGGGTTAGTTACAGAGTAAAGCTCCCTCTACACTGTCCCATCAAACACTCCCAGGGCAGGTACAGGGTTAGTTACAGAGTAAAGCTCCCTCTACACTGTCCCATCAAACACTCCCAGGGCAGGTACAGGGTTAGATACAGAGTAAAGCTCCCTCTACACTGTCCCATCAAACACTCCCAGGGCAGGTACAGGGTTAGATCCAGAGTAAAGCTCCCTCGACACTGCCCCATCAAACACTCCCAGGGCAGGTACAGGGTTAGATACAGAGTAAAGCTCACTCTGCACTGTCCCATCAAACACTCCCAGGGCAGGTACAGGGTTAGTTACAGAGTAAAGCTCCCTCTACACTGTCCCATCAAACACTCCCAGGGCAGGTACAGGGTTAGATACAGAGTAAAGCTCCCTCTACACTGTCCCATCAAACACTCCCAGGGCAGGTACAGGGTTAGATACAGAGTAAAGCTCCCTCTACACTGTCCCATCAAACACTCCCAGGGCAGGTACAGGGTTAGATCCAGAGTAAAGCTCCCTCGACACTGCCCCATCAAACACTCCCAGGGCAGGTACAGGGTTAGATCCAGAGTAAAGCTCCCTCTACACTGTCCCATCAAACACTCCCAGGGTCAGGTACAGGGTTAGATCCAGAGTAAAGGTCTCTCTGCTGTCGGACATTAAGTATTTGCCCCCCTGTGTCCTGCTCCATCCTGCTCTGTCTGAATGGGTCACGTCCTGTCCAGGTGTTTCCTGGTTGAGGGGTTTCTTACGTCTGCTGAGGAACTTGGGCACACATCTGTTTCCACAGCTGGTATCGCAACATGTCTGCCACCCCTCACAGCTGCTGTCGTTCGTGCACTGGGTGTTGAAACTCATCGTACAGACATTGGTGAGTCTCGAAGATTCTGGGCAGCCTTCACCACCTGCAAAAAGGAGAGATTCATTCTAGGTCCCTCACCGATTGATCCCAAAATCCCCACTCCTGATGGAACTGAGGCTAAACAGGAGCATCAGTCTCCAACCCAGACCCCCATCAGAGGGAGAGGAGTCTCCTCACCCAGACCCCCATCAGAGGGAGAGTGGAGTCTCCTCACCCAGACCCCCATCAGAGAGAGAGGAGTCTCCTCACCCAGACCCCCATCAGAGAGAGAGAGGAGTCTCATCACCCAGACCCCCATCAGAGAGAGTGGAGTCTCCTCACCCAGACCCCCATCAGAGAGAGAGGAGTCTCCTCACCCAGACCCCCATCAGAGAGAGTGGAGTCTCCTCACCCAGACCCCCATCAGAGAGAGAGAGGAGTCTCCTCACCCAGACCCCCATCAGAGAGAGAGGAGTCTCCTCACCCAGACCCCCATCAGAGGGAGAGTGGAGTCTCCTCACCCAGACCCCCATCAGAGAGAGAGAGGAGTCTCCTCACCCAGACCCCCATCAGAGGGAGAGGATTCTCCTCACCCAGACCCCCATCAGAGAGAGAGAGGAGTCTCCTCACCCAGACCCCCATCAGAGAGAGAGAGGAGTCTCCTCACCCAGACCCCCATCAGAGAGAGAGAGGAGTCTCCTCACCCAGACCCCCATCAGAGAGAGAGGAGTCTCCTCACCCAGACCCCCATCAGTGGGAGAGGAGTCTCCTCACCCAGACCCCCATCAGAGAGAGAGAGGAGTCTCCTCACCCAGACCCCCATCAGAGAGAGAGAGGAGTCTCCTCACCCAGACCCCCATCAGAGAGAGAGAGGAGTCTCCTCACCCAGACCCCCATCAGAGGGAGAGGAGTCTCCTCACCCAGACCCCCATCAGAGAGAGAGAGGAGTCTCCTCACCCAGACCCCCATCAGAGAGAGAGAGGGGTCTCCTCACCCAGACCCCCATCAGAGAGAGAGAGGAGTCTCCTCACCCAGACCCCCATCAGAGAGAGAGAGGAGTCTCCTCACCCAGACCCCCATCAGAGAGAGAGGAGTCTCCTCACCCAGACCCCCATCAGAGAGAGAGAGGAGTCTCCTCACCCAGACCCCCATCAGAGAGAGAGAGGAGTCTCCTCACCCAGACCCCCATCAGAGGGAGAGGAGTCTCCTCACCCAGACCCCCATCAGAGAGAGAGGAGTCTCCTCACCCAGACCCCCATCAGAGAGAGAGAGGAGTCTCCTCACCCAGACCCCCATCAGAGGGAGAGGAGTCTCCTCACCCAGACCCCCATCAGAGGGAGAGGATTCTCCTCACCCGGACCCCCATCAGAGAGAGAGAGGAGTCTCCTCACCCAGACCCCCATCAGAGAGAGAGAGGAGTCTCCTCACCCAGACCCCCATCAGAGAGAGAGGAGTCTCCACACCCAGACCCCCATCAGAGAGAGAGAGGAGTCTCCTCACCCAGACCCCCATCAGAGAGAGAGAGGAGTCTCCTCACCCAGACCCCCATCAGAGAGAGAGGAGTCTCCTCACCCAGACCCCCATCAGAGAGAGAGAGGAGTCTCCTCACCCAGACCCCCATCAGAGAGAGAGGAGTCTCCTCACCCAGACCCCCATCAGAGAGAGAGAGGAGTCTCCTCACCCAGACCCACATCAGAGAGAGAGGAGTCTCCTCACCCAGACCCCCATCAGAGAGAGAGAGGAGTCTCCTCACCCAGACCCCCATCAGAGAGAGAGAGGAGTCTCCTCACCCAGACCCCCATCAGAGGGAGAGGAGTCTCCTCACACAGACCCCCATCAGAGAGAGAGAGGAGTCTCCTCACCCAGACCCCCATCAGAGAGAGAGAGGAGTCTCCTCACCCAGACCCCCATCAGAGAGAGAGAGGAGTCTCCTCACCCAGACCCCCATCAGAGAGAGAGAGGAGTCTCCTCACCCAGACCCCCATCAGAGAGAGAGAGGAGTCTCCTCACCCAGACCCCCATCAGAGAGAGGACTCCTTCATGCCCTCTGTCTGGGGCTGAATTGGACCCTAGGTCCCAAAGGGTCAATGGTCAGTGTCCGAACAGACTGTGAGAGACCGGTCTGTTTGTTGCCTCTAATCTGGAACTCACTGCCCCCCCTCCTCCCCCCACCCCCCGGCCCTTCTCCGCCCGCATCATCGGGCGATGGGGAAGGTCTGATGGGGAACTCACTCTTGCCCCTGAAGGAATGGACACATCTCCTCCCGCAGGGTGTGTTGCAGCAGGTCTGCCAGGCATAGCAATCATCGTCATCCTCACACAGCTCCCCGTACTTCAGCTCACACATCAAGGCCAAGCGACTGGGAGCAGGGCACTCACCAGCCTTCAGATCTGGAAAAGAAGAGGCAGAGTTTGGGAATAGGTGAGATCGAGGCCTCAGCACAGCTCACCGGGAATACTGGACCCACCTCTGGGATACTGAGGGCAGAGGATTACCAGTGTCAGACCACCCGACAGACCAGAGACCCATCAGTCACAGACCCCCCGACAGACCAGAGACCCATCAGTCTCAGACCCCCCGACAGACCAGAGACCCATCAGTCTCAGACCCCTC
Organism: Heptranchias perlo; assembly: GCF_035084215.1. Lineage (NCBI taxonomy): Eukaryota > Metazoa > Chordata > Chondrichthyes > Hexanchiformes > Hexanchidae > Heptranchias > Heptranchias perlo. The sequence goes on along the minus strand of NW_027139596.1, from coordinate 50,571 downwards.
TACAGACCAGAGACCCATCAGTCTCAGACCCCCCGACAGACCAGAGACCCATCAGTCTCAGACCCCTCTACAGACCAGAGACCCATCAGTCTCAGACCCCTCTACAGACCAGAGACCCATCAGTCTCAGACCCCCCGACAGACCAGAGACCCATCAGTCTCAGACCCCCCGACAGACCAGAGACCCATCAGTCTCAGACCCCTCTACAGACCAGAGACCCATCAGTCTCAGACCCCCCGACAGACCAGAGACCCATCAGTCTCAGACCCCCCGACAGACCAGAGACCCATCAGTCTCAGACCCCTCTACAGACCAGAGACCCATCAGTCTCAGACCCCTCTACAGACCAGAGACCCATCAGTCTCAGACCCCCCGACAGACCTGAGACCCATCAGTCTCAGACCCCCCGACAGACCAGAGACCCATCAGTCTCAGACCCCTCTACAGACCAGAGACCCATCAGTCTCAGACCCCCCGACAGACCAGAGACCCATCAGTCTCAGACCCCCCGACAGACCAGAGACCCATCAGTCTCAGACCCCCCGACAGACCAGAGACCCATCAGTCTCAGACCCCTCTACAGACCAGAGACCCATCAGTCTCAGACCCCTCGACAGACCAGAGACCCATCAGTCTCAGACCCCCCGACAGACCAGAGACCCATCAGTCTCAGACCCCCCGACAGACCAGAGACCCATCAGTCTCAGACCCCCCGACAGACCAGAGACCCATCAGTCTCAGACCCCCCGACAGACCAGAGACCCATCAGTCTCAGACCCCCCGACAGACCAGAGACCCATCAGTCTCAGACCCCTCTACAGACCAGAGACCCATCAGTCTCAGACCCCTCTACAGACCAGAGACCCATCAGTCTCAGACCCCCCGACAGACCAGAGACCCATCAGTCTCAGATCCCCCGACAGACCAGAGACCCATCAGTCTCAGACCCCTCTACAGACCAGAGACCCATCAGTCTCAGACCCCCCGACAGACCAGAGACCCATCGGTCTCAGACCCCTCTACAGACCAGAGACCCATCAGTCTCAGACCCCTCTACAGACCAGAGACCCATCAGTCTCAGACCCCCCGACAGACCAGAGACCCATCAGTCTCAGACCCCCCGACAGACCAGAGACCCATCAGTCTCAGACCCCCCGACAGACCAGAGACCCATCAGTCTCAGACCCCCCGACAGACCAGAGACCCATCAGTCTCAGACCCCCCGACAGACCAGAGACCCATCAGTCTCAGACCCCTCTACAGACCAGAGACCCATCAGTCTCAGACCCCTCGACAGACCAGAGACCCATCAGTCTCAGACCCCCCGACAGACCAGAGACCCATCAGTCTCAGACCCCCCGACAGACCAGAGACCCATCAGTCTCAGACCCCCCGACAGACCAGAGACCCATCAGTCTCAGACCCCCCGACAGACCAGAGACCCATCAGTCTCAGACCCCCCGACAGACCAGAGACCCATCAGTCTCAGACCCCTCTACAGACCAGAGACCCATCAGTCTCAGACCCCTCTACAGACCAGAGACCCATCAGTCTCAGACCCCCCGACAGACCAGAGACCCATCAGTCTCAGATCCCCCGACAGACCAGAGACCCATCAGTCTCAGACCCCTCTACAGACCAGAGACCCATCAGTCTCAGACCCCCCGACAGACCAGAGACCCATCGGTCTCAGACCCCTCTACAGACCAGAGACCCATCAGTCTCAGACCCCTCTGCAGACCAGAGACCCATCAGTCTCAGACCCCTCTACAGACCAGAGACCCATCAGTCTCAGACCCCCCGACAGACCAGAGACCCATCAGTCTCAGACCCCTCTACAGACCAGAGACCCATCAGTCTCAGACCCCCCGACAGACCAGAGACCCATCAGTCTCAGACCCCCCGACAGACCAGAGACCCATCAGTCTCAGACCCCTCTACAGACCAGAGACCCATCAGTCTCAGACCCCCGACAGACCAGAGACCCATCAGTCTCAGACCCCCCGACAGACCAGAGACCCATCAGTCTCAGACCCCTCTACAGACCAGAGACCCATCAGTCTCAGACCCCTCTCCAGACTAGAGACCCATCAGTCTCAGACCCCCCTACAGACCAGAGACCCATCAGTCTCAGACCCCTCTACAGACCAGAGACCCATCAGTCTCAGACCCCTCTACAGACCAGAGACCCATCAGTCTCAGACCCCTCTACAGACCAGAGACCCATCAGTCTCAGACCCCCCGACAGACCAGAGACCCATCAGTCTCAGACCCCCCGACAGACCAGAGACCCATCAGTCTCAGACCCCCCGACAGACCAGAGACCCATCAGTCTCAGACCCCCCGACAGACCAGAGACCCATCAGTCTCAGACCCCTCTACAGACCAGAGACCCATCAGTCTCAGACCCCTCTACAGACCAGAGACCCATCAGTCTCAGACCCCAGGACAGACCAGAGACCCATCAGTCTCAGACCCCTCTACAGACCAGAGATCTCTCGTTCCCAGGTGTATCTTTGTTGAGACACAGTTGGTAATTTTCGGGGCAGACTGTCTGTGTGCTTTTACCCGAGACTGCCGCACTCTGTCCTTGCCCCAGGAAGGAATGGACGCATCTGTATCCACATGGTGTCTTGCAGCATTGCTTCCAGTCCCCACAATCCTCCTCCCCCTCGCACGGCTCTCTGTGGTTCATCCGACACACTCGCTCCAGTCTGGAGGCTTCCGGGCATTTCTGGACAGTCCTCTCTGAGGAAAGAAGGGTTTGAGTTAGGGGTGGTTACATGAGGGAGAGAATTAAGGCTTCGGAGAGAGTGAGGGAGAGAGAGGGGGAGAGGGAGAGAGGGGGGAACAGAGAGAGGGAGAGATGGAGGGAGAGAGGGAAAGAGGGAGAGAGAGAGAGAGACAGAGTGGGAGAGACAGAGACAGAGAGACAGAGACAGACAGACAGACAGAAAGAGACAGAAAGAGAGAGACAGAGATGGAGTGAGAGAGAGAGAGAGTGAGAATGAGAGAGAGAGAGAGGGGGAGAGAGAGAGAGAGTGAGAATGAGAGAGAGGGGGTGTGAGAGAGAGAGAGGGGAGAGACAGAGATGGAGAGAGAAAAAGGGAGGAAGGGAGACAGAGAGGGTGTGTGTGAGAGAGAGAGAGACAGAGAGAGGGAGGGACAGAGAAAGACAGAGAGAGGGGAGGGAGGGGGAGAGAGAGATGGAGAGAGAGAGGGAGGGGGAGTGAGAGAGAAAGAGAGGGAGAGAGAGGGACAGAGAGAGAGAGAGGAGAGAGAGAGAGAGAGGAGAGAGAGAGAGAGCGAGACAGAGATGGAGAGAGTGAGAGAGAGAGAGAGAGGAGAGAGAGAGAGCGAGACAGAGATGGAGAGAGTGAGAGAGAGAGAGAGAGAGGAGAGAGAGAGAGAGCGAGACAGAGATGGAGAGAGAGAGAGTGAGAGAGAGAGAGAGAGGAGAGAGAGAGAGAGCGAGACAGAGATGGAGAGAGTGAGAGAGAGAGAGAGAGAGAGAGGAGAGAGAGAGAGAGCGAGACAGAGATGGAGAGAGAGGAGAGAGAGAGAGCGAGACAGAGATGGAGAGAGTGAGAGAGAGAGAGAGAGAGAGGAGAGAGAGAGAGAGCGAGACAGAGATGGAGAGAGAGTGAGAGAGAGAGAGAGAGAGGAGAGAGAGAGAGAGAGAGAGCGAGACAGAGATGGAGAGAGTGAGAGAGAGAGAGAGAGAGAGAGACCCCTCACAATGAGGGTCTCTTCAAACCTGCAACACCCAGGACCATGAAACAACCAGAAGGACGGACACACTGCCAAACACAGCCTGCTCCAGCCTGAAACCGAGGGGGAGTGGGGTCACAGTGTCAGACTCTGACCTTTCACCCTCTGGGACCTGGGGTCAAACACAGACCCAGACAGAGGGGGATGAGGGGGTGCTGTACAGACCTGTCGATGATTTCCCGTCTTTGTTCCAGGAGCTGCCTCCATTGAAGTTCCCGAAGGACAGGACACATCGTTTGTTACAGACGGTGTCGCAGCAAGTCTGGGATCCACTGCAGTCTCTGTCCGTCTCACACAGCTTTCCGAAGGTCGAGTTACAGACACGGGAGAGCAGGGCCGGGTGAGGGCAGTTCCCATCGTCTACAGGACACAGAGAGAGAGAGAGAGGGTACAACACGGGTTAGATACAGAGTAAAGCTCCCTCTACACTGTCCCGTCAAACACTCCCAGGGCAGGTACAGGGTTAGATACAGAGTAAAGCTCCCTCTACACTGTCCCATCAAACACTCCCAGGGTCAGGTACAGGGTTAGATACAGAGTAAAGCTCCCTCTACACTGTCCCATCAAACACTCCCAGGGCAGGTATAGGGTTAGATACAGAGTAAAGCTCCCTCTACACTGTCCCGTCAAACACTCCCAGGGCAGGTACAGGGTTAGATACAGAGTAAAGCTCCCTCTACACTGTCCCCTCAAACACTCCCAGGACACGGACAGGGTTAGATACAGAGTAAAGCTCCCTCTACACTGTCCCATCAAACACTCCCAGGGCAGGTACAGGGTTAGATACAGAGTAAAGCTCCCTCTACACTGTCCCATCAAACACTCCCAGGGCAGGTACAGGGTTAGATACAGAGTAAAGCTCCCTCTACACTGTCCCATCAAACACTCCCAGGGCAGGTGCAGGGTTAGATACAGAGTAAAGCTCCCTCCACACTGTCCCGTCAAACACTCCCAGGGCAGGTACAGGGTGAGATACAGAGTAAAGCTCACTCTACACTGTCCCGTCAAACACTCCCAGGGCAGGTTCAGGGTTAGATACAGAGTAAAGCTCCCTCTACACTGTCCCATCAAACACTCCCAGGGTCAGGTACAGGGTTAGATACAGAGTAAACCTCCCTCTACACCGTCCCATCAAACACTCCCAGGGCAGGTACAGGGTTAGATACAGAGTAAAGCTCCCTCCACACTGTCCCATCAAACACTCCCAGGGCAGGTACAGGGTTAGATACAGAGTAAATCTCCCTCTACACCGTCCCATCAAACACTCCCAGGGCAGGTACAGGTTTAGATACAGAGTAAAGCTCCCTCTACAATGTCCCATTAAACACTTCCAAGGCAGGTCCAGGATTAGATACAGAGTAAAGCTCCCTCTACACTGTCCCATCAAACACTCCCAGGGCAGGTACAGGGTTCGATACAGAGTAAAGCTCACTCTACACTGTCCCATCAAACACTCCCAGGGCAGGTACAGGGTAAGATACAGAGTAAAGCTCCCTCTACACTGTCCCGTCAAACACTCCCAGGGCAGGTACAGGGTTAGATCCAGAGTAAAGCTCCCTCTACACTGTCCCATCAAACACTCCCAGGGTCAGGTACAGAGTTAGATACAGAGTAAAGCTCCCTCTACACTGTCCCATCAAACACTCCCAGGGCAGGTACAGGGTTAGATACAGAGTAAAGCTCCCTCTACACTGTCCCATCAAACACTCCCAGGGCAGGTACAGGGTTAGATACAGAGTAAAGCTCCCTCTACACTGTCCTATCAAACACTCACAGGGCAGGTACAGGGCTAGATACAGAGTAAAGCTCCCTCTACACTGTCCCATCAAACACTCCCAGGGCAGGTACAGGGTTAGATACAGAGTAAAGCTCCCTCTACACTGTCCCCTCAAACACTCCCAGGGCACGGACAGGGTGAGATACAGAGTAAAGCTCCTTCTGCACTGTCCCATCAAACACTCCCAGGGCAGGTACAGGGTTAGATACAGAGTAAAGCTCCCTCTACACCGTCCCATCAAACACTCCCAGGGCAGGTACAGGGTTAGATACAGAGTAAAGCTCCCTCTACACTGTCCCATCAAACACTCCCAGGGTAGGTACAGGTTTAGATACAGAGTAAAGCTCCCTCTACAATGTCCCATCAAACACTTCCAAGGCAGGTCCAGGATTAGATACAGAGTAAAGCTCCCTCTACACTGTCCCATCAAACACTCCCAGGGCAGGTACAGGGTTCGATACAGAGTAAAGCTCACTCTACACTGTCCCATCAAACACTCCCAGGGCAGGTACAGGGTAAGATACAGAGTAAAGCTCCCTCTACACTGTCCCGTCAAACACTCCCAGGGCAGGTACAGGGTTAGATCCAGAGTAAAGCTCCCTCTACACTGTCCCATCAAACACTCCCAGGGTCAGGTACAGAGTTAGATACAGAGTAAAGCTCCCTCTACACTGTCCCATCAAACACTCCCAGGGCAGGTACAGGGTTAGATACAGAGTAAAGCTCCCTCTACACTGTCCCATCAAACACTCCCAGGGCAGGTACAGGGTTAGATACAGAGTAAAGCTCCCTCTACACTGTCCCATCAAACACTCCCAGGGCAGGTACAGGGTTAGATACAGAGTAAAGCTCCCTCTACACTGTCCCATCAAACACTCCCAGGGTCAGGTACAGGGTTAGATACAGAGTAAAGCTCCCTCTACACTGTCCCATCAAACACTCCCAGGGCAGGTACAGGGTTAGATACAGAGTAAAGCTCCCTCGACACTGTCCCATCAAACACTCCCAGGGTCAGGTACAGGGTTAGATACAGAGTAAAGCTCCCTCTACACTGTCCCATCAAACACTCCCAGGTCAGGTACAGGGTTAGATACAGAGTAAAGCTCCCTCTACACTGTCCCATCAAACACTCCCAGGGCAGGTACAGGGTTAGATACAGAGTAAAGCTCCCTCTACACTGTCCCGTCAAACACTCCCAGGGCAGGTACAGGGTTAGATACAGAGTAAAGCTCCCTCTGCACTGTCCCGTCAAACACTCCCAGGGCAGGTACAGGGTGAGATACAGAGTAAAGCTCCCTCTACACTGTCCCATCAAACACTCCCAGGGTCAGGTACAGGGTTAGATACAGAGTAAAGCTCCCTCTACACTGTCCCGTCAAACACTCCCAGGGCAGGTACAGGGTGAGATACAGAGTAAAGCTCCCTCTACACTGTCCCATCAAACACTCCCAGGGCAGGTACAGGGTTAGTTACAGAGTAAAGCTCCCTCTACACTGTCCCATCAAACACTCCCAGGTACAGGGTGAGATACAGAGTAAAGCTCATTGCGCAGTGAGTTCGGGAGCTCGGGCTTTGTGTGAACACAGATTGCAGACTGTAATCCCCCTCGATCCTTGTACTCACCTCCTCTGAATCTCTTGAAGACACATCTGGGCCCACAGTGTGTGTCGCAGCATGTCTGCCACCTCCCACAGTCACTCTCGTCCTCGCACGGACTCCCCATGGTCGAATTGCAGACGTAGCTCAGCCTGTTCGGTGGGGAGCACTCTCCGGGTTTCCCATCTGGAAATCCAACAATCTGATGTCAGGGTCAGTTTAGACAGGAGGAGGAAGTGATGGGGGTTCCCCACGGGAATTCCCACAATGGTTGAAACCATTCCCTCACTGATAGGTGACTGAGTGAACTGTCCCGCCCACCACTGTCCTGAGGAACACCGAGTAGGAGGGTCTCAGGATTCAATCACACTCCCCGTCACACACAGACACTACCCCGTCACACACAGACACTACCCCGTCACACACAGACACTACCCCGTCACACACAGACACTACCCCGTCACACACAGACACTACCCCGTCACACACAGACACTACCCCGTCACACACAGACACTACCCCGTCACACACAGACACTACCCCGTCACACACAGACACTACCCCGTCACACACAGACACTACCCCGTCACACACAGACACAACCCCGTCACACACAGACACTACCCCGTCACACACAGACACTACCCCGTCACACACAGACACCACCCCGTCACACACAGACACTACCCCGTCACACACAGACACTACCCCGTCACACACAGACACTACCCCGTCACACACAGACACTACCCCGTCACACACAGACACTACCCCGTCACATACAGACACTACCCCGTCACACACAGACACTACCCCGTCACACACAGACACTACCCCGTCACACACAGACACTACCCCGTCACACACAGACACTACCCCGTCACACACAGACACTACCCCGTCACACACAGACACTACCCCGTCACACACAGACACTACCCCGTCACACACAGACACTACCCCGTCACACACGGACACAGATTCCCTGGACCCTGGGACCAGAATCCCACCCGTTTCCCACTGCCCCTCCCTGAGGTTTGGTCCTTACGGGATGTGAATGAGTGGAGACATTTTTTCCCACATCCAATCTCACAGCACTGTTTATTTGAGCTGCAATCATCGTCCTCCTCACACGACTGGCTGTGATTCTTGTGACAGAGAAATGAGACTTTGGGAAGTTCCGGGCACTTCCTCTGTTTCACTAAAATAATCAGAATCAGAGTTCAGAATTAGTCAAATTGTTGAGAAGGGAAGTTTCAGACACAACTCAAATACAGAGTAAAGTTCACTCTACACCGTCCCATCAAACACTCCCAGGGCAGGTACAGGGTTAGATACAGAGTAAAGCTCCCTCTACACTGTCCCATCAAACACTCCCAGGCTCAGGTGCAGGGTGAGATACAGAGTAAAGCTCCCTCCACACTGTCCCATCAAACACTCCCAGGGTCAGGTACAGGGTTAGATACAGAGTAAAGCTCCCTCTACACTGTCCCATCAAACACTCCCAGGGCAGGTACAGGGTTAGATACAGAGTAAAGCTCCCTCTACACTGTCCCATCAAACACTCCCAGGGCAGGTACAGGGTTAGATACAGAGTAAAGCTCCCTCCACACTGTCCCATCAAACACTCCCAGGGCAGGTACAGGGTTAGATACAGAGTAAAGCTCCCTCTACACTGACCCGTCAAACACTCCCAGGGCAGGTACAGGGTTAGATACAGAGTAAAGCTCCCTCTACACTGTCCCATCAAACACTCCCAGGGCAGGTACAGGGTTAGATACAGAGTAAAGCTCCCTCTACACTGTCCCATCAAACACTCCCAGGGTCAGGTACAGGGTTAGATACAGAGTAAAGCTCCCTCCACACTGTCCCATCAAACACTCCCAGGGCAGGTACAGGGTTAGATACAGAGTAAAGCTCCCTCTACACTGTCCCATCAAACACTCCCAGGGCAGGTACAGGGTTAGATACAGAGTAAAGCTCCCTCTACACTGTCCCATCAAACACTCCCAGGGCAGGTACAGGGTGAGATACAGAGTAAAGCTCCCTCTACACTGTCCCATCAAACACTCCCAGGGTCAGGTACAGGGTTAGATGCAGAGTAAAGCTCCCTCTACACCGTCCCATCAAACACTCCCAGGGCAGGTACAGGGTTCGATACAGAGTAAAGCTCCTTCTACACTGTCCCATCAAACACTCCCAGGGTCAGGTACAGGGTTAGATACAGAGTAAAGCTCCCTCTACACTGTCCCGTCAAACACTCCCAGGGCAGGTACAGGGTTAGATACAGAGTAAAGCTCCCTCCACACTGTCCCATCAAACACTCCCAGGGCAGGTACAGGGTGAGATACAGAGTAAAGCTCCCTCGACACTGTCCCATCAAACACTCCCAGGGCAGGTACAGGGTGAGATACAGAGTAAAGCTCCCTCTACACTGTCCCATCAAACACTCCCAGGGTCAGGTACAGTGTTAGATACAGAGTAAAGCTCCCTCTACACTGTCCCATCAAACACTCCCAGGGTCAGGTACAGGGTTAGATACAGAGTAAAGCTCCCTCTACACTGTCCCATCAAACACTCCCAGGGTCAGGTACAGGGTTAGATACAGAGTAAAGTTCACTCTACACTGTCCCATCAAACACTCCCAGGGTCAGGTACAGGGTTAGATACAGAGTAAAGCTCCCTCTACACTGTCCCATCAAACACTCCCAGGGCAGGTACAGGGTGAGATACAGAGTAAAGCTCCCTCTACACTGTCCCATCAAACACTCCCAGGGTCAGGTACAGTGTTAGATACAGAGTAAAGCTCCCTCTACACTGTCCCATCAAACACTCCCAGGGTCAGGTACAGGGTTAGATACAGAGTAAAGCTCCCTCTACACTGTCCCATCAAACACTCCCAGGGTCAGGTACAGGGTTAGATACAGAGTAAAGTTCACTCTACACTGTCCCATCAAACACTCCCAGGGTCAGGTACAGGGTTAGATACAGAGTAAAGCTCCCTCTACACTGTCCCATCAAACACTCCCAGGGTCAGGTACAGTGTTAGATACAGAGTAAAGCTCCCTCTACACTGTCCCATCAAACACTCCCAGGGTCAGGTACAGGGTTAGATACAGAGTAAAGCTCCCTCTACACTGTCCCATCAAACACTCCCAGGGTCAGGTACAGGGTTAGATACAGAGTAAAGTTCACTCTACACTGTCCCATCAAACACTCCCAGGGTCAGGTACAGGGTTAGATACAGAGTAAAGCTCCCTCTACACTGTCCCATCAAACACCCCCAGGGTCAGGTACAGGGTTAGATACAGAGTAAAGCTCCCTCTACACTGTCCCATCAAACACTGAGACCCACACTGAGTTCTCTTATTCCCCCTGTGCCCGTCGGGGGGGCTGTTTGAGGAGGCCTCATGTGCTGGAGTTTGGGGGTTGCTCACCTTTTCTGATGAATGATGGGATGCATTTCGTCCCACAGCTGGCTTTGCAGCACATCTGCCAGATGTCACAGTCCCCGTCACTCTCGCAATCGTCCCCCAGCTTCATGTCGCACATCATGGTCAGTTGTCTGTGGGATGGACACGTTCTGTTCTCTGAAAGACACCAGGGGGCAGAATCATTCAGTGTTCCCCACCTCAGTGGGGGCACTTCTCCACTCCCCTCCCCTCACCTCCGCAACCCTCACCTCGGCTCCCCTCACCTCCACTCCCCTCACCTCCACTCCCCTCACCTCCACTCCCCTCATCTCGGCTCCCCTCACCTCCCCTCCCCTCACCTCCACAACCCTCACCTCCACTCCCCTCACCTCCACTCCCCTCATCTCAGCTCCCCTCACCTCGGCTCCCCTCACCTCCCCTCCCCTCACCTCCACAACCCTCACCTCCACTCCCCTCACCTCGGCTCCTCTCACCTCCCCTCCCCTCACCTCCACTCCCCTCACCTCCACTCCCCTCATCTCGGCTCCCCTCACCTCCCCTCCCCTCACCTCGGCTCCCCTCACTTCGGCTCCCCTCACCTCCGCTACCCTCACCTCGGCTCCCCTCACCTCCGCTCCCCTCACCTCGGCTCCCCTCGCCTCCGCTCCCCTCACCTCGGCTCCCCTCACCTCCGCTACCCTCCGCTCCCCTCCGCTCCCCTCCCCTCACCTCCGCTCCCCTCACCTCCGCTACCCTCAACTCCGCAACCCTCCCCTCCCCTCCCCTCCCCTCCGCAACCCTCCCCTCCCCTCACCTCCACTCCCCTCACCTCGGCTCCCCTCTCCTCCTCTCCTCTCTCCTCACCACTTCTCCGCTCCCCTCCCCTCACCTCCGCTCCCCTCACCTCCACTACCCTCCCCTCACCTCCGCTCCCCTCACCTCCGCTCCCCTCACCTCCACTCCCCTCCGTTCCCCTCCGCTCCCCTCCCATCTCCTCCCCTCCCCTCCGCTCCCCTCCCCCTCACCTCCGCTCCTCCCCTCCCCTCCGCTCCCCTCCCCTCACCTCCGCTCCTCCTCTTTCCTCCCCTCCCCTCCCCTCCCCTCCCCTCCCCCTCACCTCCGCTCCTCCCCTCCCCTCCGCTCCCCTCCCCTCACCTCCGCTCCTCCTCTTTCCTCCCCTCCCCTCCCCAGGTCCATGGGAACTTGAGCCTGCTGCATGACTGATAACCCCCCACCCTCTCACACACGCTCCCTCTCCACTGGAATCTGTGTCCCCCTCACCCCCAGGGTCCATATGTGAACCCCACCACACGGGGGGAGATCAGCTCACTGGGTCCAGGCCGGGGATGGATCCTGGATCTCTCCTGCTCTCTGTCTGGGACTGTTCGATGAGGTGCCACACACGAGGTTGTCGCACTGGACTCGGGCTCATGGGTTTGGGGGGAATATATTCGTGTGGATTGAGGATTGGGTCAGGGACAGAAAACAGAGAGTTGGGATAAACGGGTCATTCTCAGGTAGTCAGGCTGTAACTAGTGGGGTATCACAAGGATCAGTGCTCGGGCCTCCGCTATTTACAATCGATATTAATGACTCAGATGAAGGGACCGAGTGTAATGAATCCAAGTTTGCTCGGTGGGAAAGTAAGTTGTGAGGGGGACACAAAGATTCTGCAAAGGGAGACAGACAGAAGTGAGTGGGAGAGAAGGTGGCAGATGGAGTATAATGTGGGGAAATGTGAGGTTATTCACTTTGGTGGGAAGAACAGAGAAACAGAATATTTTCCAACAGGTGAGAGACGAAGAAAGGTTGGTATTGAGAGAGATTGAGGTGTCCTCGCACATGAATCACAGAAACTTAACCTGCAGGTACAGCAAGCAATCAGGAAGGCAAGTGATTAGTTAGCGTTTATTGCAAGGGGGGTGATAGAATCATAGAAGTTTACAACATGGAAACAGGCCCTTCGGCCCAACATGTCCATGTCGCCCAGTCTATACCACTAAGCTAGTCCCAATTGCCTGCACTTGGCCCAGATCCCTCTATACCCATCTTACCCATGTAACTGTCCAAATGCTTTTTAAAAGGGTTGGTGTACAAGAGTAAGGAGGTCTTACTACAATTGTCCAGGGCTTTGGTGAGACCTCACCTGGAGTACTGTGTACAGTTTTGATCTCCTTATCTAAGGAAGGAGATACTTGCCTTAGAGGGGGTGTAACGAAGGTTCACCAGATTGATTCCTGGGATGAGAGGGTTGTCCTATGAGGAGAGATTGAGTCGAATGGGCTGATACTCTCTGGAGTTGAGAAGATTGAGAGGTGATCTCATTGAAACAGATGAGATTCTGAGGGGGTTTGACAGGGTAGATGCTGAGAGGCTGTTTCCCCCTGGCTGGAGAGTCCAGAACGAGGGGGCATAGTCTCGGGATAAGGAGGTCGGCCATTCAAGACTGAGATGAGGCGGAATTTCATCACTCAGAGGGTGGTGAATCTTTGGAATTCTCTACCCCAGAGGGCTGTGGATGCTCAGTCGTTGAGAACACTCAAGGCTGCGATCGATAGATTTTTGGAATCGAGGGATGTGGGGATCGGGCGGGGAAAGTGGAGTTGAGGTCGAAGACCAGCCATGATCTGATTGAATGGCGGAGCAGGGACGAGGGGCCGAATGGCCTACTCCTGCTCCTATTTCTCCTGTTGCCACTGATCCTGGGCCTTTTGTGCCCTGTGTGTGTGTGTGTGTGTGTGTGTGTGTGTGTGAGCCTCAGTCCCCAATCCCCCCACCCTCGGCTCGAGTCAGTGAACCAGGACTGACCGAGTGTGTGACCTTTTGACGAGCCCTGTAGCCTCTCACCTCCTGTGAAGAACGTAGGGATACATTTCTTGCCGCAGCCAGCGTTGCAGCAGGTGTGGGAGGCGTCACAATCCGTGTCCGCCATGCACGATTTCCCAATCTTCATCTCGCACACCTTCGAGAGTTTGTCCTCAGACGGACATTGCTCGTCTGGCTCTGGGGAGGAAAGGAGGGAGAGGAAAGAGAGGATGTGCAGTGATACAGGGCCTTTCACCGTCTCAGGGCCTCCCGAAACACGTCGCACACAACCAACTCCTCTTCTTGGAGTTCACTCACTGCTCGAATGGAGGAGACGCGACATTCGATTGGTGCACAGCAAGATCCCACCAACAGGAGGACCTTTTACATCCAGCCGAGAGGGCAGACGGGGGCCTCAGTTCATCGTCTCATCCAAAACACGGCACCTCCGACAGTGCGGCACTCCCTCAGTACTGACCCTCCGACAGTGCGGCGCTCCCTCGGGACTGACCCTCCGACAGTGCGGCACTCCCTCAGTACTGACCCTCCGACAGTGCAACACTCCCTCAGTACTGACCCTCCGATAGTGCGGCGCTCCCTCAGTACTGACCCTCCGACAGTGCAGCGCTCCCTCAGGACTGACCCTCCGACAGTGCAACACTCCCTCAGTACTGACCCTCCGACAGTGCAACACTCCCTCAGTACCGACCCTCCGACAGTGCGGCGCTCCCTCAGTACCGACCCTCCGACAGTGCGGCCCTCCCTCAGTACTGACCCTCCGACAGTGCGGCGCTCCCTCAGTACTGACCCTCCGACAGTGCGGCGCTCTCTCGGGACTGACCCTCCGACAGTGCGGCGCTCCCTCAGGACTGACCCTCCGACAGTGCGGCGCTCCCTCAGTACTGACCCTCCGACAGTGCAGCGCTCCCTCAGTACTGACCCTCCGACAGTGCGGAGCTCCCTCAGTACTGACCCTCCGACAGTGCGGCGCTCCCTCGGTACTGACCCTCCGACAGTGCGGCGCTCCCTCAGTACTGACCCTCCGACAGTGCGGCGCTCCCTCAGTACTGACCCTCCGACAGTGCAGCACTCCCTCAGTACTGACCCTCCGACAGTGCGGCGCTCCCTCAGTACTGACCCTCCGACAGTGCGGCGCTCCCTCAGTACTGACCCTCCGACAGTGCGGCGCTCCCTCAGTACTGACCCTCCGACAGTGCGGCGCTCCCTCAGTACTGACCCTCCGACAGTGCGGCGCTCCCTCAGTACCGACCCTCCGACAGTGCGGCCCTCCCTCAGTACTGACCCTCCGACAGTGCGGCGCTCCCTCAGTACTGACCCTCCGACAGTGCGGCCCTCCCTCAGTACTGACCCTCCGACAGTGCGGCGCTCCCTCAGTACTGACCCTCCGACAGTGCGGCGCTCCCTCAGTACTGACCCTCCGACAGTGCGGCGCTCCCTCAGTACTGACCCTCCGACAGTGCTGAACTCCCTCAGTACTGACCCTCCGACAGTGCTGAACTCGCTCAGTACTGACCCTCCGACAGTGCTGAACTCCCTCAGTACTGACCCTCCGACAGTGCGGCGCTCCCTCAGTACTGACCCTCCGACAGTGCTGAACTCCCTCAGTACTGACCCTCCGACAGTGCTGAACTCCCTCAGTACTGACCCTCCGACAGTGCTGAACTCCCTCAGTGCTGACCCTCCGACAGTGCTGAACTCCCTCAGTACTGACCCTCCGACAGTGCTGAACTCCCTCAGTACTGACCCTCCGACAGTGCTGAACTCCCTCAGTACGGACCCTCCGACAGTGCTGAACTCCCTCAGTACTGACCCTCCGACAGTGCTGAACTCCCTCAGTACTGACCCTCCGACAGTGCTGAACTCCCTCAGTACTGTCCAGTGGTGTCAGCCTGGATTATGGGGCTTAAGGAAGCAGAGTGGGGATCAAACCCGTGTCTTTCGGTCTTCGAGTGGGACGGACTGAACAAATCTGACCCAGCCTCCTTTGACTGGGCACTGAGTCCTGTAAATCCCCCCTTCCTCCTCCAGTTCATCATTTCTTCTCGTCCCTGTTCCCCATTCCAGGTCCTGACCCTTTCACCCTCTCACTTACTTTTTGCCATGAATTTTGGGATGCATCTCGGCCCACAGTCTGTGTCACAGCAGGCGGCCCATTCACCACAGGACTCGTCCGTACACGGAGCAGTAAAGTTCCATTTGCACATGTGATGCAGTCTGGATGGATCAGGACACGACCCTCCCTGACCTGTAGGGAAGATAATGACCATTTATTAAAGGAGAGAGAGAGTGTCCACATGGACAAAACGGGTTAGATACAGAGTAAATCTCCCTCGACACTGTCCCGTCAAACACTCCCAGGGCAGGTACAGGGTGAGATACAGAGTAAAGCTCCCTCTACACTGTCCCATCAAACACTCCCAGGGCAGGTACAGGGTTAGATACAGAGTAAAGCTCCCTCTACACTGTCCCGTCAAACACTCCCAGGGCAGGTACAGGGTTAGATACAGAGTAAAGCTCCCTCTACACTGTCCCGTCAAACACTCCCAGGGCAGGTACAGGGTGAGATACAGAGTAAAGCTCCCTCTACACTGTCCCATCAAACACTCCCAGGGCAGGTACAGGGTTAGATACAGAGTAAAGCTCCCTCTCCACTGTCCCATCAAACACTCCCAGGGTCAGGTTCAGGGTTAGATACAGAGTAAAGCTCCCTCTACACTGTCCCATCAAACACTCCCAGGGCAGGTACAGGGTGAGATACAGAGTAAAGCTCCCTCTACACTGTCCCATCAAACACTCCCAGGGCAGGTACAGGGTGAGATACAGAGTAAAGCTCCCTCTACACTGTCCCATCAAACACTCCCAGGGTCAGGTACAGGGTTAGATACAGAGTAAAGCTCCCTCGACACTGTCCCGTCAAACACTCCCAGGGCAGGTACAGGGTTAGATACAGAGTAAAGCTCCCTCTACACTGTCCCGTCAAACACTCCCAGGGCAGGTACAGGGTTAGATACAGAGTAAAGCTCCCTCGACACTGTCCCGTCAAACACTCCCAGGGCAGGTACAGGGTTAGATACAGAGTAAATCTCCCTCTACACTGTCCCATCAAACACTCCCAGGGCAGGTACAGGGTTAGATACAGAGTAAAGCTCCCTCTACACTGTCCCATCAAACACTCCCAGGGCAGGTACAGGGTTAGATACAGAGTAAAGCTCCCTCTACACTGTCCCATCAAACACTCCCAGGGCAGGTACAGGGTTAGATACAGAGTAAAGCTCCCTCTACACTGTCCCATCAAACACTCCCAGGGCAGGTACAGGGTTAGATACAGAGTAAAGCTCCCTCTACACTGTCCCATCAAACACTCCCAGGGCAGGTACAGGGTTAGATACAGAGTAAAGCTCCCTCTACACTGTCCCATCAAACACTCCCAGGGCAGGTGCAGGGTTAGATACAGAGTAAAGCTCCCTCTACACTGTCCCATCAAACACTCCCAGGGCAGGTACAGGGTTAGATACAGAGTAAAGCTCCCTCTACACTGTCCCATCAAACACTCCCAGGGCAGGTACAGGGTTAGATACAGAGTAAAGCTCCCTCTACACTGTCCCGTCAAACACTCCCAGGGCAGGTACAGGGTTAGATACAGAGTAAAGCTCCCTCTACACTGTCCCATCAAACACTACCAGGGCAGGTACAGGGTTAGATACAGAGTAAAGCTCCCTCTACACTGTCCCATCAAACACTCCCAGGGCAGGTACAGGGTGAGATACAGAGTAAAGCTCCCTCTACACTGTCCCATCAAACACTCCCAGGGCAGGTACAGGGTTAGATACAGCGTAAAGCTCCCTCTACATCCAGACCCGCATCAGAGAGAGTGGAATCTCCTCACCCAGACCCCCATCAGAGAGAGAGAGGAGTCTCCTCACCCAGACCCCCATCAGAGAGAGAGGAGTCTCCTCATCCAGACCCCCATCAGAGAGAGAGAGGAGTCTCTTCACCCAGACCACCATCAGAGAGAGAGGAGTCTCCTCACCCAGACCCCCATCAGAGAGAGAGAGGAGTCTCCTCACCCAGACCCCCATCAGAGAGAGAGAGGAGTCTCCTCACCCAGACCCCCATCAGAGAGAGAGAGGAGTCTCCTCACCCAGACCCCCATCAGTGAGAGAGGAGTCTCCTCACCCAGACCCCCATCAGTGAGAGAGGAGTCTCCTCACCCAGACCCCCATCAGAGAGAGAGAGAAGTCTCCTCACCCAGACCCCCATCAGAGAGAGAGAGGAGTCTCCTCACACAGAGCACCATCAGAGAGAGAGTGGAGTCTCCTCACCCAGACCCCCATCAGAGAGAGAGGAGTCTCCTCACCCAGACCCCCATCAGAGAGAGAGGAGTCTCCTCACCCAGACCCCCATCAGAGAGAGAGAGGAGTCTCCTCACCCAGACCCCCATCAGAGAGAGAGAGGAGTCTCCTCACCCAGACCCCCATCAGAGAGAGAGGAGTCTCCTCACCCAGACCCCCATCAGAGAGAGAGAGGAGTCTCCACACCCAGACCCCCATCAGAGAGAGAGGAGTCTCCTCACCCAGACCCCCATCAGAGAGAGAGGAGTCTCCTCACCCAGACCCCCATCAGAGAGAGAGGAGTCTCCTCACCCAGACCCCCATCAGAGAGAGAGAGGAGTCTCCTCACCCAGACCCCCATCAGAGAGAGAGGAGTCTCCTCACCCAGACCCCCATCAGAGAGAGAGAGGAGTCTCCTCACCCAGACCCCCATCAGAGAGAGAGAGGAGTCTCCTCACCCAGACCCCCATCAGAGAGAGAGAGGAGTCTCCTCACCCAGACCCCCATCAGAGAGAGAGAGGAGTCTCCTCACCCAGACCCCCATCAGAGAGCGAGGGTCCTTTACCCCCTGTGTCTGGGTCTGGGTTTTGACCCTCACACTCCAGAGGGTGAAAGGTGAGGGTGTGATCAGAGGGATAATGTTGAGAGTCCCCCTGATTCCTGTCTCTCGGTGCGCTCGATAACCTCTGATTAGGGGAGACCTTCACTCCCTTCTCACCTCCACTCTTGAACTTCAGGACACATCTCCTCCCACAGCCCGAGTCACAACAGCTCTGCCAAATGTCACAATCCTCATTGTCGGTACACCGTTCACCCAGACTCATCTGACATATCGGAGCGAGTCGGGACACTGCCGGACACTCAAACACTTCCTCTGTGGACACACAAACAGGTTGGGGGTCAGAGTGAGCTGGTGGGGTCAAGGGTCACAATCCTTCATTAAAATGGCCCCCGGACAGAACTTTCCATCAAATGACGTCGAATGTGCATCACAGACTCAGGCCATTCGGCCCCACTGCTCCATGCTGGTGTTTGTGCTCCACACGAGCCTCCTCCCTCCCTACTCCATCTCCCCCCCTCTCTCTCACCATATCCTTCTATTCCTTTCTCCCTCGTGTGTTTATCCAGCTTCCCCCTTAAATCCATTGTGAGATTCTCAAAATTCACAGATCCCCCAAAACCTCGGAGAAAAACCCTAAAAAACCCTGAGGATGGAAGACTTTGGCCATTGACTGAAATCCTAAGATGGAAGGATAGGTGAGAGGTCACCAGACGAATCCACAGCAACACACACAGTGGAAGGTGGGAGAATTACTGCTTCAAGACATGTCTCTGTTTTAATGCAAAACCTACAGCAGGTGGTCAACACTCACTGCCATTGAAAGAGGCAACTGCTCCAGACATGGTGGGGCCATGCCTTTGTCTTAAAGCAAAACCCATCAACACCTCGGACATTGGATACAAAAGGAAGCCTTGTGTGACAAGCTCTAAAAATCAGAATGATAAAAACAGGGAGGTATTGCTGCAGTTATATAAGGTATTGGTGAGACCGCACCTGGAATACTGCATACAGTTTTGGTCTCCATACTTAAGAAAAGACATACTTGCTCTCGAGGCAGTACAAAGAAGGTTCACTCGGTTAATCCCGGGGATGAGGGGGCGGACATATGAGGAGAGGTTGAGTAGATTGGGACTCTACTCATTGGAGTTCAGAAGAATGAGAGGCGATCTTATTGAAACATATAAGATTGTGAAGGGGCTTGATCGGGTGGATGCGGTAAGGATGTTCCCAAGGATGGGTGAAACTAGAACGAGGGGGCATAATGTTAGAATAAGGGGCTGCTCCTTCAAAACTGAGATGAGGAGAAACTTCTTCACTCAGAGGGTGGTGGGTCTGTGGAATTTGCTGCCCCAGGAAGCTGTGGAAGCTACATCATTAAATAAATTTAAAACAGAAATAGACAGTTTCCGAGAAGTAAAGGGAATTAGGGGTTACGGGGAGCGGGCAGGAAATTGGACATGAATTTAGATTTGAGGTTAGGATCAGATCAGCCATGATCTTATTGAATGGCGGAGCAGGCTCGAGGGGCCGATTGGCCTCCTCCTGCTCCTATTTCTTATGTTCTTATGTTCTAATCAACAATGACCCATCGGGAGAAGCAATTGCAGCATGATGATGGACCATCAAAGGTTCTTAAGGACTTTGTAAGAACTGTTTCAACAGACATGAAGTGCCTTTTTTTAAAAAAAAGATGACGAAGACCATTGTAAGAGAGGGATACACAAGTGGAAACTCGAAACCTCTCTCTCTGGTTCTTGCTGGCGCTTGTGTGCTGCTGGTCTTGTTCTGCCTGTCTCTGGAAGGAAGAGCAGCTTCCAGTGAACCACAAGGCAAGGGGGCAACAGGAGAACAGTTCGACAGGGAAGGTCAGCAGCTCTAGATGCAGGCCGACACACAAGAAGGAACCAGAGCAACAGCCCCAGCGACCATCAGACACCTCGTGGCAACAAGGGCCTTACGAAACAACCAACCGAATATGACCACCAACCAACTGGGTAATATTGAGCCACCGCGACCAAAGAAAACCAACTCGGGAGAAAACCGGAGATCTGCAAAGTTTCCACTCTACGATCTATTCCTGACTTACCTCTGGGTGAATGACTGTCAAGGTTTCGTTTGGTGAGCATTATCTCTGGTCCTTTAGAGTCCAACTTCGCTAGTACAGTGGGATTTGGGAGGGGGGAGGTATCTTTCTCCTGTAATTTCCCTCGTGTGTACCGAAGTGTTCCCCATTTTATTAGAGTGTTAAGATCGTTGAGTTGTATTTTCTCTCTTGAATAAAGATCAAAGTTTCTTGCACCAAAACCAGTTTGTCTGCTGCACTTTGTCACAACCCCCAAATAAGTCCAAGGTCTCGAACCCAGGGAGTGGGAGCGATTCGAACCGCTCAGAAGTCAGAGGCGAGGCTGACACACACCACCACCCCCTACACCATCCACACTATTCCCCTCGACTACTCCTCGAGGGAGCGAGCTCCACATTCCCACCGCTCTCTGGGGAAAGGAGTTTCTCCTGAATTCCCCTATTGGATTTATTAGTGACTCTCTGATGTTTATGTCCCCAAGTTCTGGTCTCTCCCCCCACAAGTGGAAACATCTCTACGTCTACCCTATCGAACCCTCTCATAATCTTAAAGACCTCCATCAGGTCACCCCTCAGTCTTCTCTTTTCTAGAGAAAAGAGCCCCAGCCTGTTCAATCTTTTCTGACGGGTTTAAACCTCTCAGATCTGGTAAAATCATTTTTGCAGTTTCTCCAGTGCCTCTATATCCTTTTTATAATATGGAGACCAGAACTCTGCACAGTGCTCCAAGTGTGGTCTAACCAAGGTATATGGAGACCAGAACTGTGCACAGTGCTCCAAGTGTGGTCTAACCGAGGTATATGGAGACCAGAACTGTGCACAGTGCTCCGAGTGTGGTCTAACCAAGGTATATGGAGACCAGAACTGTGCACAGTGCTCCGAGTGTGGTCTAAACAAGGTATATGGAGACCAGAACTGTGCACAGTGCTCCGAGTGTGGTCTAACCAAGGTATATGGAGACCAGAACTGTGCACAGTGCTCCAAGTGTGGTCTAACCGAGGTATATGGAGACCAGAACTGTGCACAGTGCTCCGAGTGTGGTCTAACCAAGGTATATGGAGACCAGAACTGTGCACAGTGCTCCGAGTGTGGTCTAATCAAGGTATATGGAGACCAGAACTGTACACAGTGCTCCAAGTGTGGTCTAACCGAGGTATATGGAGACCAGAACTGTGCACAGTGCTCCGAGTGTGGTCTAAACAAGGTATATGGAGACCAGAACTGTGCACAGTGCTCCGAGTGTGGTCTAACCGAGGTATATGGAGACCAGAACTGTGCACAGTGCTCCAAGTGTGGTCCAACTGAGGTATATGGAGACCAGAACAGTGCACAGTGCTCCAAGTGTGGTCCAACTGAGGTACATGGAGACCAGAACAGTGCACAGTGCTCCAAGTGTGGTCTAACCAAGGTATATGGAGACCATACCTGTGCACAGTGCTCCAAGTGTGGTCGAACCAAGGTTCTATACAAGTTAAACAGAACTTCTCTGCTTTTCAATTCTATCCCTCTAGAAATGAACCCCAGAGTTTGATTTGCCTTTTTTATGGCCTTATTAACCTGCGTCACTACTTCTGGTGATATGTGGCCTCCTTATTCTTCCCACCAAAATGTACCACCTCACACTGATCGATATTGAAATTCATTTGCCATTTCCATGCCCATTCTGCCAGTTTATTGATGTCTTCTTGCATTTCTTACTGTGTATTAACGACACCTCCCAATTTGGTGACATTCGCAAGTTTTAAAATTGTACTTCTGATTCCCGAATCCAAATTGTTTATTGTGATTTGTGAACAACAGTGGTCCCAGCACCAATCCCTGTGAAACACCACTTCCCACCTTTTGCCAGTCTGAATAGTGACCCACTGTCTGTTTTGTAGCCAGCTTGCTATCCATTCTGCTACCTGTCCCCTGACCTTCGTCATGAGTCTAGACTGCGGTACCTTACCGAAGGCCTTTTGAAAACCCAGATATATTACATCTACTACATTACCCCTGCCTACTCTTTCTGTTACTTCTTCAAAGGTCTCAACGAGCTTGGTCAAACATGAAATCCGTGAAATCCGTGCTGACTGTTCTTGATTATATTTTCATTTTCGAGATGTTTTTCTTTTACATCTTTGAGTAAAGATTCCATTCCCTTTCCGACCACCGACATTAAGCTAACTGGTCTATCGTCCCCTGGACTTGTTCTATCTCACTTTTTAAACATCGTATTATCTGTCCGCCAGTCCTCTGGCACCATTCACTTTTCGAATGAATTTTTATGTTTCTGTAACGGTGCCTCTGCGACCTCTTTCCGAACTTCCTTTAATATCCACCGATGCAATCCATCTGGACCAGGGGATTTAACCTCTCTGAGTTTGATTAGTTTATCAATTATCATCCCAGGTCCCAGAGGTGTGAAAGGTCAGAGTCTGATCCACTGCCCAAATGCAGACCCCCATCAGAGAGAGAGGAGTCTCCTCACACAGACCCCCATCAGAGAGAGAGGAGTCTCCTCACCCAGACCCCCATCAGAGAGAGAGGAGTCTCCTCACCCAGACCCCCATCAGAGAGAGAGGAGTCTCCTCACACAGACCCCCATCAGAGAGAGAGGAGTCTCCTCACCCAGACCCCCATCAGAGAGAGGGGTCTCCTCACCCAGACCCCCATCAGAGAGAAAGGAGTCTCCTCACCCAGACCCTCATCAGAGAGAGAGGAATCTCCTCACCCAGACCCCCATCAGAGAGAGAGAGGAGTCTCCTCACCCAGACCCCCATCAGAGAGAGAGAGGAGTCTCCTCACCCAGACCCCTATCAGAGAGAGAGAGGAGTCTCCTCACCCAGACCCCCATCAGAGAGAGAGAGAGGAGTCTCCTCACCCAGACCCCCATTAGAGAGAGAGGAGTCTCCTCACGCAGACCCCCATCAGAGGGAGAGGAGTCTCCTCACCCAGACCCCCACCAGAAAAAGAGGAGTCTCCTCACCCAGACCCCCATCAGAGAGAGAGGAGTCTCCTCACCCAGACCCCCATCAGAGAGAGAGGAGTCTCCTCACCCAGACCCCCATCAGAGAGAGAGGAGTCTCCTCACCCAGACCCCCATCAGAGAGAGAGGAGTCTCCTCATCCAGACCCCCATCAGAGAGAGAGAGGAGTCTCCTCACCCAGACCCCCATTAGAGAGAGAGGAGTCCCCTCACCCAGACCTCCATCAGAGAGATAGAGAGGAGTCTCCTCACCCAGACCCCCATCAGAGAAAGAGAAGAGCCTCCTCACCCAGACCCCCATCAGAGAGAGAGGAGTCTCCTCACCCAGACCCCCATCAGAGAGAGAGAGGAGTCTTCTCACCCGGACCCCCATCAGAGAGAGAGGAGTCTCCTCACCCAGACCCCCATCAGAGAGGAGTCTCCTCACACAGACCCCCATCAGAGAGAGGGGAGTCTGCTCACCCAGACCCCCATCAGAGAGAGGGGTCTCCTCACCCAGACCCCCATCAGAGAGAAAGGAGTCTCCTCACCCAGACCCTCATCAGAGAGAGAGGAATCTCCTCACCCAGACCCCCATCAGAGAGAGAGAGGAGTCTCCTCATCCAGACCCCCATCAGAGAGAGAGGAGTCTCCTCACACAGACCCCCAACAGAGAGAGAGGAGTCTCCTCACCCAGACCCCCATCAGAGAGAGAGAGAGGAGTCTCCTCACCCAGACCCCCATTAGAGAGAGAGGAGTCTCCTCACGCAGACCCCCATCAGAGGGAGAGGAGTCTCCTCACCCAGACCCCCACCAGAAAAAGAGGAGTCTCCTCACCCAGACCCCCATCAGGGGGAGAGGAGTCTCCTCACCCAGACCCCCATCAGAGAGAGAACATAGGAACATAGGAACAGGAGTCGGCCATTCAGCCCCTCTTGCCTGCTCCGCCATTTGATAAGATCATGGCTGATCTGTGATCTAACTCCATATACCTGCCTTTGGCCCATATCCCTTCATACCTTTGATTGCCAAAAAGCTATCTATCTCAGATTTAAATTTAGCAATTGAGCTAGTATCAATTGCCGTTTGCGGAAGTGAGTTCCATACTTCTACCTCCCTTTGTGTGGAGAAATGTTTTCTAATCTCACTCCTGAAAGTTCTGGCTCTAATTTTTAGACTGTGCCCCCTACTCCTAAAATCCCCAACCAGTGGAAATAGTTTCTCTCTATCCACCCTATCCGTTCCCCTTAATATCTTATAAACTTCGATCAGATCACCCCTTAACCTTCGAAACTCCAGAGAATACAACCCCAATTTGTGTAATCTCTCCTCGTAACTTAACCCTTGAAGTCTGGGTATCATTCTAGTAAACCTACGCTGCACTCCCTCCAAGGCCAATATGTCCTTCCGAAGGTGCGGTGCCCAGAACTGCTCACAGTACTCCAGGTGCGGTCTAACCAGGGTTTTGTATAGCTGCAGCATAACTTCTGCCCCCTTGTACTCCAGTCCTTGAGATATAAAGGCCAGCGTTCCATTAGCCTTATTGATTATTTTCTGAACCTGTTCATGACACTTCAATGATCGATGGACCTGAACCCCTAAGTCCCTTTGGACATCCACTGTTTTTAACTTTTTACCATTTAGAAAATATCCTGTTCTATCCTTTTTTGATCCAAAGTGGATGACCTCACATTTGTCTACACTGAATTCCATTTGCCACAGTTTTGCCCATTCCCCTAATCTATCAATATCGCTTTGTAATTTTATGTTTTCTCAACAATGCTTAGAAAGCCACCAATCTTTGTGTCATCGGCAAACTTAGATATGAGACTTTCTATGCCTTCATCTAAGTCATTAATAAATATTGTGAATAATTGAGGCCCCAAGACAGATCCCTGCGGGACTCCACTAGTCACATCCTGCCAATGTGAGTACCTTCCCATTATCCCTACTCTCTGTCGCCTTTCGCTCAGCAAACTTCATAACCAAGTCCGTACTTTTCCCTCGATTCCATGGGCTTCGATCTTAGCTAACAGTCTCTTATGTGGGACCTTCTGGAAGTCCATATAAATAACATCCATTGACATTCCCCTGTCCACTACTTTAGTCACCTCTTCAAAAAATTCAATCAGGTTTGTCAGACACGACCTACCTTTCACAAATCCATGCTGGCTCTCTCTGATTAACTGAAAATTCTCGAGGTGTTCAGTCACCCTATCCTTAATTATAGACTCCAGCATTTTCCCCACATCAGATGTGAGGCTAACTGGTCTATAATTCCCCGGTTTCCCTCTCTCTCCTTTCTTAAAAAGCGGAGTGACATGTGCAATTTTCCAATCTGGAGGGACAGTTCCTGAATCTAGAGAACTTTGAAAGATTATAGTTCGGGCATCTGCAATGTGCTCACCTACTTCCTTTAAAACCCTGGGATGGAAACCATCTGGTCCTGGGGATTTGTCACTCTTTAGTGCTATTATTTTCTTCATTACCGTTGCTTTACTTATGTTAATTTTATCGAGTCCCTGTCCCTGATTCAATATAAGTTATCTTGGGATTTCCGGCATGCTATCCTCTTTTTTGACTGCAAAAGAGAGGAGTCTCCTCACCCAGACCCCCATCAGAGAGAGAGGAGTCTCCTCACCCAGACCCCCATCAGAGAGAGAGGAGTCTCCTCACCCAGACCCCCATCAGGGAGCGAGAGGAGTCTCCTCACACAGACCCCCATCAGAGAGAGAGGAGTCTCCTCACCCAGACCCCCATCAGAGAGAGAGAAGTCTCCTCACCCAGACCCCTATCAGAGAGAGAGGAGTCTCCTCACCCAGACCCCCATCAGGGAGCGAGAGGAGTCTCCTCACCCAGACCCCCATCAGAGAGAGAGGAGTCTCCTCACCCAGACCCCCATCAGAGAAAGAGAAGTCTCCTCACCCAGGCCCCTATCAGAGAGAGAGAGGAGTCTCCTCACCCAGACCCCCATCAGAGAGAGAGAGGAGTCTCCTCCCCCAGACCCCCATCAGAGAGAGAGGAGTCTCCTCACCCAGACCCCCATCAGAGAGAGAGAGGAGTCTCCTCACCCAGACCCCCATCAGAGAGAGAGAGGAGTCTCCTCACCCAGACCCCCATCAGAGGGAGAGAGGAGTCTCCTCATCCAGACCCCCATCAGAGAGAGAGAGGAGTCTCCTCCCCCAGACCCCCATCAGAGAGAGAGGAGTCTCCTCACCCAGACCCCCATCAGAGAGAGAGAGGAGTCTCCTCACCCAGACCCCCATCAGAGAGAGAGAGGAGTCTCCTCACCCAGACCCCCATCAGAGGGAGAGAGGAGTCTCCTCACCCAGACCCCCATCAGAGAGAGAGGAGTCTCCTCACCCAGACCCCCATCAGAGAGAGAGAGGAGTCTCCTCACCCAGACCCCCATCAGAGAGAGAGGAGTCTCCTCACCCAGACCCCTATCAGAGAGAGAGGAGTCTCCTCACCCAGACCCCCATCAGGGAGCGAGAGGAGTCTCCTCACCCAGACCCCCATCAGAGAGAGAGGAGTCTCCTCACCCAGACCCCTATCAGAGAGAGAGGAGTCTCCTCACCCAGACCCCCATCAGGGAGCGAGAGGAGTCTCCTCACCCAGACCCCCATCAGAGAGAGAGAGGAGTCTCCTCACCCAGACCCCCATCAGAGAGAGAGAGGAGTCTCCTCACCCAGACCCCCATCAGAGGGAGAGAGGAGTCTCCTCACCCAGATCCCCATCAGAGAGAGAGGAGTCTCCTCACCCAGACCCCCATCAGAGAGAGAGAGGAGTCTCCTCACCCAGACCCCCATCAGAGAGAGAGAGGAGTCTCCTCACCCAGACCCCCATCAGAGAGAGAGAGGAGTCTCCTCACCCAGACCCCCATCAGAGAGAGAGAGGAGTCTTCTCACCCAGACCCCCATCAGAGAGAGAGAAGTCTCCTCACCCAGACCCCCATCAGAGAGAGAGGAGTCTCCTCACCCAGACCCCCATCAGAGAGAGAGAGGAGTCTCCTCCCCCAGACCCCCATCAGAGAGAGAGGAGTCTCCTCACCCAGACCCCCATCAGAGAGAGAGAGGAGTCTCCTCATCCAGACCCCCATCAGAGAGAGAGAGGAGTCTCCTCCCCCAGACCCCCATCAGAGAGAGAGGAGTCTCCTCACCCAGACCCCCATCAGAGAGAGAGAGGAGTCTCCTCACCCAGACCCCCATCAGAGAGAGAGAGGAGTCTCCTCACCCAGACCCCCATCAGAGGGAGAGAGGAGTCTCCTCACCCAGACCCCCATCAGAGAGAGAGGAGTCTCCTCACCCAGACCCCCATCAGAGAGAGAGAGGAGTCTCCTCACCCAGACCCCCATCAGAGAGAGAGGAGTCTCCTCACCCAGACCCCTATCAGAGAGAGAGGAGTCTCCTCACCCAGACCCCCATCAGGGAGCGAGAGGAGTCTCCTCACCCAGACCCCCATCAGAGAGAGAGGAGTCTCCTCACCCAGACCCCTATCAGAGAGAGAGGAGTCTCCTCACCCAGACCCCAATCAGAGAGAGAGAGGAGTCTCCTCACCCAGACCCCCATCAGAGAGAGAGAGGAGTCTCCTCACACAGACCCCCATCAGAGAGAGAGAGGAGTCTCCTCACCCAGACCCCCATCAGAGAGAGAGGAGTCTCCTCACCCAGACCCCCATCAGAGAGAGAGAGGAGTCTCTTCACCCAGACCACCATCAGAGAGAGAGAGGAGTCTCCTCACCCAGACCACCATCAGAGAGAGAGAGGAGTCTCCTCACCCAGACCCCCATCAGAGAGAGAGAGGAGTCTCCTCACCCAGACCCACATCAGAGAGAGAGAGGAGTCTCCTCACCCAGACCCCCATCAGGGAGCGAGAGGAGTCTCCTCACCCAGATCCCCATCAGAGAGAGAGGAGTCTCCTCACCCAGACCCCCATCAGAGAGAGAGAGGAGTCTCCTCACCCAGACCCCCATTAGAGAGAGAGAGGAGTCTCCTCACCCAGACCCCCATCAGAGAGAGAGAGGAGTCTTCTCACCCAGACCCCCATCAGAGAGAGAGAAGTCTCCTCACCCAGGCCCCTATCAGAGAGAGAGAGGAGTCTCCTCATCCAGACCCCCATCAGAGAGAGAGAGGAGTCTCCTCACCCAGACCCCCATCAGAGAGAGAGGAGTCTCCTCACCCAGACCCCCATCAGAGAGAGAGAGGAGTCTCCTCCCCCAGACCCCCATCAGAGAGAGAGGAGTCTCCTCACCCAGACCCCCATCAGAGAGAGAGAAGTCTCCTCACCCAGACCCCCATCAGAGAGAGAGGAGTCTCCTCACCCAGACCCCCATCAGAGAGAGAGAGGAGTCTCCTCACCCAGACCCCCATCAGAGAGAGAGGAGTCTCCTCACCCAGACCCCCATCAGAGAGAGAGAGGAGTCTCCTCACCCAGACCCCCATCAGAGAGAGAGAGGAGTCTCCTCACCCAGACCCCCATCAGAGAGAGAGGAGTCTCCTCACCCAGACCCCCATCAGAGAGAGAGAGGAGTCTCCTCACCCAGACCCCCATCAGAGAGAGAGAGGAGTCTCCTCACCCAGACCCCCATCAGAGAGAGAGAGGAGTCTCCTCACCCAGACCCCCATCAGAGAGTGAGGGGTCTCCTCACCCAGACCCCCATCAGAGAGAGAGGAGTCTCCTCACCCAGACCCCCATCAGAGGGAGAGAGGAGTCTCCTCACCCAGACCCCCATCAGAGAGAGAGGAGTCTCCTCACCCAGACCCCCATCAGAGAGAGAGAGGAGTCTCCTCACCCAGACCCCCATCAGAGACAGAGAGGAGTCTCCTCACCCAGACCCCCATCAGAGAGAGAGAGGAGTCTCCTCACCCAGACCCCCATCAGAGAGAGAGAGGAGTCTCCTCACCCAGACCCCCATCAGAGAGAGAGAAGTCTCCTCACCCAGACCCCCATCGGAGAGAGAGGAGTCTCCTCACCCAGACCCCCATCAGAGGGAGAGAGGAGTCTCCTCACCCAGACCCCCATCAGAGAGAGAGGAGTCTCCTCACCCAGACCCCCATCAGAGAGAGAGGAGTCTCCTCACCCAGACCCCCATCAGAGAGAGAGAGGAGTCTCCTCACCCAGACCCCCATCAGAGAGAGAGGAGTCTCCTCACCCAGACCCCCATCAGAGAGAGAGAGGAGTCTCCTCACCCAGACCCCCATCAGAGAGAGAGAGGAGTCTCCTCACCCAGACCCCCATCAGAGAGAGAGAGGAGTCTCCTCACACAGACCCCCATCAGAGAGAGAGGAGTCTCCTCACCCAGACCCCCATCAGAGAGAGAGAGGAGTCTCCTCACCCAGACCCCCATCAGAGAGAGAGGAGTCTCCTCACCCAGACCCCTATCAGAGAGAGAGGAGTCTCCTCACCCAGACCCCCATCAGGGAGCGAGAGGAGTCTCCTCACCCAGACCCCCATCAGAGAGAGAGGAGTCTCCTCACCCAGACCCCCATCAGGGAGCGAGAGGAGTCTCCTCACCCAGATCCCCATCAGAGAGAGAGAGGAGTCTCCTCACCCAGACCCCCATCAGAGAGAGAGAGGAGTCTCCTCACACAGATCCCCATCAGAGAGAGAGGAGTCTCCTTACCCAGACCCCCATCAGAGAGAGAGAGGAGTCTCCTCACCCAGACCCCCATCAGAGAGCGAGAGGAGTCTCCTCACCCAGACCCCTATCAGAGAGAGAGGAGTCTCCTCACCCAGACCCCCATCAGGGAGCGAGAGGAGTCTCCTCACCCAGATCCCCATCAGAGAGAGAGGAGTCTCCTCACCCAGACCCCCATCAGAGAGAGAGAGGAGTCTCCTCACCCAGACCCCCATCAGAGAGAGAGAGGAGTCTCCTCACCCAGACCCCCATCAGAGAGAGAGAGGAGTCTTCTCACCCAGACCCCCATCAGAGAGAGAGAAGTCTCCTCACCCAGACCCCCATCAGAGAGAGAGAGGAGTCTCCTCACCCAGACCCCCATCAGAGAGAGAGAGGAGTCTCCTCACCCAGACCCCCATCAGGGAGCGAGAGGAGTCTCCTCACCCAGATCCCCATCAGAGAGAGAGGAGTCTCCTCACCCAGACCCCCATCAGAGAGAGAGAGGAGTCTCCTCACCCAGACCCCCATCAGAGAGAGAGAGGAGTCTCCTCACCCAGACCCCCATCAGAGAGAGAGAGGAGTCTTCTCACCCAGACCCCCATCAGAGAGAGAAGTCTCCTCACCCAGACCCCCATCAGAGAGAGAGAGGAGTCTCCTCCCCCAGACCCCCATCAGAGAGAGAGGAGTCTCCTCACCCAGACCCCCATCAGAGAGAGAGAAGTCTCCTCACCCAGACCCCCATCAGAGAGAGAGGAGTCTCCTCACCCAGACCCCCATCAGAGAGAGAGAGGAGTCTCCTCACCCAGACCCCCATCAGAGAGAGAGGAGTCTCCTCACCCAGACCCCCATCAGAGAGAGAGAGGAGTCTCCTCACCCAGACCCCCATCAGAGAGAGAGAGGAGTCTCCTCACCCAGACCCCCATCAGAGAGAGAGGAGTCTCCTCACCCAGACCCCCATCAGAGAGAGAGAGGAGTCTCCTCACCCAGACCCCCATCAGAGAGAGAGAGGAGTCTCCTCACCCAGACCCCCATCAGAGAGAGAGAGGAGTCTCCTCACCCAGACCCCCATCAGAGAGTGAGGGGTCTCCTCACCCAGACCCCCATCAGAGAGAGAGGAGTCTCCTCACCCAGACCCCCATCAGAGAGAGAGAGGAGTCTCCTCACCCAGACCCCCATCAGAGAGAGAGGAGTCTCCTCACCCAGACCCCCATCAGAGAGAGAGAGGAGTCTCCTCACCCAGACCCCCATCAGAGACAGAGAGGAGTCTCCTCACCCAGACCCCCATCAGAGAGAGAGAGGAGTCTCCTCACCCAGACCCCCATCAGAGAGAGAGAGGAGTCTCCTCACCCAGACCCCCATCAGAGAGAGAGAAGTCTCCTCACCCAGACCCCCATCGGAGAGAGAGGAGTCTCCTCACCCAGACCCCCATCAGAGGGAGAGAGGAGTCTCCTCACCCAGACCCCCATCAGAGAGAGAGGAGTCTCCTCACCCAGACCCCCATCAGAGAGAGAGGAGTCTCCTCACCCAGACCCCCATCAGAGAGAGAGAGGAGTCTCCTCACCCAGACCCCCATCAGAGAGAGAAGAGTCTCCTCACCCAGACCCCCATCAGAGAGAGAGAGGAGTCTCCTCACCCAGACCCCCATCAGAGAGAGAGAGGAGTCTCCTCACCCAGACCCCCATCAGAGAGAGAGAGGAGTCTCCTCACCCAGACCCCCATCAGAGAGAGAGAGGAGTCTCCTCACCCAGACCCCCATCAGAGAGAGAGAGGAGTCTCCTCACCCAGACCCCCATCAGAGAGAGAGAGGAGTCTCCTCACCCAGACCCCCATCAGAGAGAGAGAGGAGCCTCCTCACCCCCTCCGTCTGGGGCTGGGTTTGACCCCAGGACCCCAGAGGGGTGAAAGGTCAGTGTCTGACCCCCTGCCCCAAATGTCACCCCACCCCCCCCGTCAATGCCCTTTGGAACTAAAAGCTCTCTCACCAGTTGCCTGTCCAGCTGTTGCCTTGGCCAGATAGAGAAGCAGGAGGACCCCCAGGGGAGTCATCTTCCAAGTTGCGTCGATTCACCTGGAGCCCAATCCTCCTGAATTTATACCAGCCCAGCTCCTCCCTCTTCCCCCCCACGGGCTGCCCGTGTCAGATTACTGCTTCAATATCTCTCCGGCTTAGTGGACACCAATCCCTTGGAAGAGGTGGAGGGAGAGTATTGGATTCCACTCTCACATCGTTTTTGAAGTGCAGTCACTGTTGTCATGCAGCAAATGCCAATTGACGCACAGCAAGATCCCACAGCGAGCAATGTGATACTGACCCAGATCATCTGGTTTTTTTCAGTGATGTTGGTCGAGGGATAAATATCGGGGCCCCAGGACCCCCGGGGAGAACTCCCCCCGCCCTGCTCTTCTTCCAATAGTGGGCCGCGGGATCTTTTACACCCGCCCGAGAGGGGCAGACGAGGCCCTCGGTTTAACGTCTCGTCCGAAAGACGGCCCCTCCGACAGTGCGGGGCTCCCTCAGTACCGACCCTCCGACAGTGCGGCGCTCCCTCAGTACTGACCCTCCGACAGTGCGGCGCTCCCTCAGTACTGACCCTCCGACAGTGCTGAACTCCCTCAGTACTGACCCTCCGACAGTGTGGCGCTCCCTCAGTACTGACCCTCTGACGGTGCAGCACTCCCTCAGTACTGCCCCTCCGACAGTGCGGCGCTCCCTCAGTACTGACCCTCCGACGGTGCGGCGCTCCCTCAGTACTGACTCTCCGACAGTGCGGCGCTCCCTCGGGACTGACCCTCCGACAGTGCGGCGCTCCCTCAGTACTGACCCTCCGACAGTGCGGCGCTCCCTCAGTACTGACCCTCCGACAGTGCGGCGCTCCCTCAGTACTGCCCCTCCGACAGTGCGGCGCTCCCTCAGTACTGACCCTCCGACGGTGCGGCGCTCCCTCAGTACTGACCCTCCGACAGTGCAGCTCTCCCTCAGTACTGACCCTCCGACAGTGCGGCGCTCCCTCAGTACTGACCCTCCGACAGTGCGGCGCTCCCTCAGCACTGACCCTCCGACAGTGCGGCGCTCCCTCAGGACTGACCTTCCGACAGTGCGACGCTCCCTCAGTACTGACCCTCCGACAGTGCGGCGCTCCCTCAGTACCGACCCTCCGACAGTGCGGCCCTCCCTCAGTACTGACCCTCCGACAGTGTGACCCTCCCTCAGTACCGACCCTCCGACAGTGCGGCGCTCCCTCAGTACTGACCCTCCGACGGTGCGGCACTCCCTCAGTACTGACCCTCCGACAGTGCGGCCCTCCCTCAGTACTGACCCTCTGACAGTGCAGCACTCCCTCAGTACTGACCCTCCGACAGTGCAGCGCTCCCTCAGTACTGACCCTCCGACAGTGCAGCACTCCCTCAGTACTGGCACCGGGGAGTGTCGGCCTGGATTCTGGGGCTCGAGTCTCTGGAGTGGGGGCTCGAACCCACCACCTTTTGAGGTTGAGGATGTGATGCAAGTCCTGGAGGCAATGCGAGGCGGAGGCTCACAGTGCAATGCCCCTTGATGTTGGTCGCCATGGCAATTGAGGAGCTCAGCCTTTCCCCGAGTCATGTTAAGCCCCTGGGCAGACCCCCATCTGGAGACGCTGGGTTCAGTTCTGGGCGCCGCACCTCAGGAAGGATAGAATGGCCTTGGAGAGGGTGCAAGGCTCCAGTCTCAATCTCTCCATTGGTGAGACAAGGGTTCAGACTCCGACCTTTCACCCTCTGGGGACCCTTGGCCTGACCTCCAGCTCCAGACACAGGGCCGATGAAGGGCCTTGTGTCCGCCTGTGGGCCAGGTGCATTCACACAGTCGGGCCCCGACATTGGTCTCCATGGCGGTTTTGTGTGTTGACAAGTCAACAGATCCGAAAGCAGATCCGTCGGGAACAAAAGGGAACGGGATGCCCATAATGGAGGGGAGAGAGGCCGTAATCACCAGTTTAACATTCGGTCACGAAGGTCCCCGAGATTGGGTTCAGTTTACACTCAATCTCCCGCCCACGGCTCGGGTTTCAGAAAGTCCCTGAGATGCAACACTCAAGGATTAAAGGCTATTGTTTCCTGGGTTGAATGAGGCTTAATATTCGACACCAGAGACGCGGTAGGGGGGAGCCTTCGGGTCACGCACACCGCGAGCCCTCAAATACTGCAGACTGAAGACAGAACCCAGGGAGGGTGAGGCTGCATCTCGAGGAAGAGGACTCCTCACTCCCGTCTGGGACTGTACGGCCCCGTGTGTGTCTCAGTGTCAGCTCCTGTACATTGTACAGTACACAGTGTGTAAAAGGGAACGATTCACTCCTGTCTGGGACTGTACGGCCCCGTGTGTGTCTCAGTGTCAGCTCCTGTACATTGTACAGTACACAGTGGGTAAAAGGGAACGATTCACTCCTGTCTGGGACTGTACGGCCCGTGTGTGTCTCAGTGTCAGCTCCTGTACATTGTACAGTACACAGTGGGTAAAAGGGAACGATTCACTCCTGTCTGGGACTGTACGGCCCGTGTGTGTCTCAGTGTCAGCTCCTGTACATTGTACAGTACACAGCGGGTAAAAGGGAACGATTCACTCCTGTCTGGGACTGTACGGCCCCGTGTGTGTCTCAGTGTCAGCTCCTGTACATTGTACAGTACACAGTGGGTAAAAGGGAACGATTCACTCCTGTCTGGGACTGTCCGGCCCCGTCTGTGTCTCAGTGTCAGCTCCTGTACATTGTACAGTACACAGTGGGTAAAAGGGAACGATTCACTCCTGTCTGGGACTGTCCGGCCCCGTGTGTGTCTCAGTGTCAGCTCCTGTACATTGTACAGTACACAGTGGGTAAAAGGGAACGATTCACTCCTGTCTGGGACTGTACGGCCCCGGGTGTGTCTCAGTGTCAGCTCCTGTACATTGTACAGTACACAGTGGGTAAAAGGGAACGATTCACTCCTGTCTGGGACTGTACGGCCCCGTGTGTGTCTCAGTGTCAGCTCCTGTACATTGTACAGTACACAGTGGGTAAAAGGGAACGATTCACTCCTGTCTGGGACTGTACGGCCCCGTGTGTGTCTCAGTGTCAGCTCCTGTACATTGTACAGTACACAGTGGGTAAAAGGGAACGATTCACTCCTGTCTGGGACTGTACGGCCCCGTGTGTGTCTCAGTGTCAGCTCCTGTACATTGTACAGTACACAGTGGGTAAAAGGGAACGATTCACTCCTGTCTGGGACTGTACGGCCCCGTGTGTGTCTCAGTGTCAGCTCCTGTACATTGTACAGTACACAGTGGGTAAAAGGGAACGATTCACTCCTGTCTGGGACTGTACGGCCCCGTGTGTGTCTCAGTGTCAGCTCCTGTACATTGTACAGTACACAGTGGGTAAAAGGGAACGATTCACTCCTGTCTGGGACTGTACGGCCCCGTGTGTGTCTCAGTGTCAGCTCCTGTACATTGTACAGTACACAGTGGGTAAAAGGGAACGATTCACTCCCGTCTGGGACTGTACGGCCCCGTGTGTGTCTCAGTGTCAGCTCCTGTACATTGTACAGTACACAGCGGGTAAAAGGGAACGATTCACTCCTGTCTGGGACTGTACGGCCCCGTGTGTGTCTCAGTGTCAGCTCCTGTACATTGTACAGTACACAGTGGGTAAAAGGGAACGATTCACTCCTGTCTGGGACTGTACGGCCCCGTGTGTGTCTCAGTGTCAGCTCCTGTACATTGTACAGTACACAGTGGGTAAAAGGGAACGATTCACTCCTGTCTGGGACTGTACGGCCCCGTGTGTGTCTCAGTGTCAGCTCCTGTACATTGTACAGTACACAGTGGGTAAAAGGGAACGATTCACTCCTGTCTGGGACTGTACGGCCCCGTGTGTGTCTCAGTGTCAGCTCCTGTACATTGTACAGTACACAGTGGGTAAAAGGGGAACGATTCACTCCTGTCTGGGACTGTACGGCCCCGTGTGTGTCTCAGTGTCAGCTCCTGTACATTGTACAGTACACAGTGGGTAAAAGGGAACGATTCACTCCTGTCTGGGACTGTACGGCCCCGTGTGTGTCTCAGTGTCAGCTCCTGTACATTGTACAGTACACAGTGGGTAAAAGGGAACGATTCACTCCTGTCTGGGACTGTACGGCCCCGTGTGTGTCTCAGTGTCAGCTCCTGTACATTGTACAGTACACAGTGGGTAAAAGGGAACGATTCACTCCTGTCTGGGACTGTACGGCCCCGTGTGTGTCTCAGTGTCAGCTCCTGTACATTGTACAGTACACAGTGGGTAAAAGGGGAACGATTCACTCCTGTCTGGGACTGTACGGCCCCGTGTGTGTCTCAGTGTCAGCTCCTGTACATTGTACAGTACACAGTGGGTAAAAGGGAACGATTCACTCCTGTCTGGGACTGTACGGCCCCGTGTGTGTCTCAGTGTCAGCTCCTGTACATTGTACAGTACACAGTGGGTAAAAGGGAACGATTCACTCCTGTCTGGGACTGTACGGCCCCGTGTGTGTCTCAGTGTCAGCTCCTGTACATTGTACAGTACACAGTGGGTAAAAGGGAACGATTCACTCCTGTCTGGGACTGTACGGCCCCGTGTGTGTCTCAGTGTCAGCTCCTGTACATTGTACAGTACACAGTGGGTAAAAGGGAACGATTCACTCCTGTCTGGGACTGTACGGCCCCGTGTGTGTCTCAGTGTCAGCTCCTGTACATTGTACAGTACACAGCGGGTAAAAGGGAACGATTCACTCCTGTCTGGGACTGTACGGCCCGTGTGTGTCTCAGTGTCAGCTCCTGTACATTGTACAGTACACAGTGGGTAAAAGGGAACGATTCACTCCTGTCTGGGACTGTACGGCCCGTGTGTGTCTCAGTGTCAGCTCCTGTACATTGTACAGTACACAGCGGGTAAAAGGGAACGATTCACTCCTGTCTGGGACTGTACGGCCCGTGTGTGTCTCAGTGTCAGCTCCTGTACATTGTACAGTACACAGTGGGTAAAAGGGAACGATTCACTCCTGTCTGGGACTGTACGGCCCGTGTGTGTCTCAGTGTCAGCTCCTGTACATTGTACAGTACACAGTGGGTAAAAGGGAACGATTCACTCCTGTCTGGGACTGTACGGCCCCGTGTGTGTCTCAGTGTCAGCGCCCTGTACATTGTACAGTACACAGTGGGTAAAAGGGAACGATTCACTCCTGTCTGGGACTGTACGGCCCCGTGTGTGTCTCAGTGTCAGCTCCTGTACATTGTACAGTACACAGTGGGTAAAAGGGAACGATTCACTCCTGTCTGGGACTGTACGGCCCCGTGTGTGTCTCAGTGTCAGCTCCTGTACATTGTACAGTACACAGCGGGTAAAAGGGAACGATTCACTCCTGTCTGGGACTGTACGGCCCGTGTGTGTCTCAGTGTCAGCTCCTGTACATTGTACAGTACACAGTGGGTAAAAGGGAACGATTCACTCCTGTCTGGGACTGTACGGCCCCGTGTGTGTCTCAGTGTCAGCTCCTGTACATTGTACAGTACACAGTGGGTAAAAGGGAACGATTCACTCCTGTCTGGGACTGTACGGCCCCGTGTGTGTCTCAGTGTCAGCTCCTGTACATTGTACAGTACACAGTGGGTAAAAGGGAACGATTCACTCCTGTCTGGGACTGTACGGCCCCGTGTGTGTCTCAGTGTCAGCTCCTGTACATTGACCAGTACACAGCGGGTAAAAGGGAACGATTCACTCCTGTCTGGGACTGTACGGCCCGTGTGTGTCTCAGTGTCAGCTCCTGTACATTGTACAGTACACAGTGGGTAAAAGGGAACGATTCACTCCTGTCTGGGACTGTACGGCCCCGTGTGTGTCTCAGTGTCAGCTCCTGTACATTGTACAGTACACAGTGGGTAAAAGGGAACGATTCACTCCTGTCTGGGACTGTACGGCCCGTGTGTGTCTCAGTGTCAGCTCCTGTACATTGTACAGTACACAGTGGGTAAAAGGGAACGATTCACTCCTGTCTGGGACTGTACGGCCCCGTGTGTGTCTCAGTGTCAGCTCCTGTACATTGTACAGTACACAGTGGGTAAAAGGGAACGATTCACTCCTGTCTGGGACTGTACGGCCCGTGTGTGTCTCAGTTTCAGCTCCTGTACATTGTACAGTACACACCGGGTAAAAGGGAACGATTCACTCCTGTCTGGGACTGTACGGCCCCGTGTGTGTCTCAGTGTCAGCTCCTGTACATTGTACAGTACACAGTGGGTAAAAGGGAACGATTCACTCCTGTCTGGGACTGTACGGCCTCGTGTGTGTCTCAGTGTCAGCTCCAGTACATTGTACAGTACACAGTGGGTAAAAGGGAACGATTCACTCCTGTCTGGGACTGTACGGCCCGTGTGTGTCTCAGTGTCAGCTCCTGTCCATTGTACAGTACACAGTGGGTAAAAGGGAACGATTCACTCCTGTCTGGGACTGTACGGCCCCGTGTGTGTCTCAGTGTCAGCTCCTGTACATTGTACAGTACACAGTGGGTAAAAGGGAACGATTCACTCCTGTCTGGGACTGTACGGCCCCGTGTGTGTCTCAGTGTCAGCTCCTGTACATTGTACAGTACACAGTGGGTAAAAGGGAACGATTCACTCCTGTCTGGGACTGTACGGCCCCGTGTGTGTCTCAGTGTCAGCTCCTGTACATTGTACAGTACACAGTGGGTAAAAGGGAACGATTCACTCCTGTCTGGGACTGTACGGCCCCGTGTGTGTCTCAGTGTCAGCTCCTGTACATTGTACAGTACACAGTGGGTAAAAGGGAACGATTCACTCCTGTCTGGGACTGTACGGCCCCGTGTGTGTCTCAGTGTCAGCTCCTGTACATTGTACAGTACACAGTGGGTAAAAGGGAACGATTCACTCCTGTCTGGGACTGTACGGCCCCGTGTGTGTCTCAGTGTCAGCTCCTGTACATTGTACAGTACACAGTGGGTAAAAGGGAACGATTCACTCCTGTCTGGGACTGTACGGCCCCGTGTGTGTCTCAGTGTCAGCTCCTGTACATTGTACAGTACACAGTGGGTAAAAGGGAACGATTCACTCCTGTCTGGGACTGTACGGCCCCGTGTGTGTCTCAGTGTCAGCTCCTGTACATTGTACAGTACACAGTGGGTAAAAGGGAACGATTCACTCCTGTCTGGGACTGTACGGCCCCGTGTGTGTCTCAGTGTCAGCTCCTGTACATTGTACAGTACACAGTGGGTAAAAGGGAACGATTCACTCCTGTCTGGGACTGTACGGCCCCGTGTGTGTCTCAGTGTCAGCTCCTGTACATTGTACAGTACACAGCGGGTAAAAGGGAACGATTCACTCCTGTCTGGGACTGTACGGCCCGTGTGTTCTCAGTGTCAGCTCCTGTACATTGTACAGTACACAGTGGGTAAAAGGGAACGATTCACTCCTGTCTGGGACTGTACGGCCCGTGTGTGTCTCAGTGTCAGCTCCTGTACATTGTACAGTACACAGCGGGTAAAAGGGAACGATTCACTCCTGTCTGGGACTGTACGGCCCGTGTGTGTCTCAGTGTCAGCTCCTGTACATTGTACAGTACACAGTGGGTAAAAGGGAACGATTCACTCCTGTCTGGGACTGTACGGCCCCGTGTGTGTCTCAGTGTCAGCTCCTGTACATTGTACAGTACACAGTGGGTAAAAGGGAACGATTCACTCCTGTCTGGGACTGTACGGCCCCGTGTGTGTCTCAGTGTCAGCGCCCTGTACATTGTACAGTACACAGTGGGTAAAAGGGAACGATTCACTCCTGTCTGGGACTGTACGGCCCCGTGTGTGTCTCAGTGTCAGCTCCTGTACATTGTACAGTACACAGTGGGTAAAAGGGAACGATTCACTCCTGTCTGGGACTGTACGGCCCCGTGTGTGTCTCAGTGTCAGCTCCTGTACATTGTACAGTACACAGCGGGTAAAAGGGAACGATTCACTCCTGTCTGGGACTGTACGGCCCGTGTGTGTCTCAGTGTCAGCTCCTGTACATTGTACAGTACACAGTGGGTAAAAGGGAACGATTCACTCCTGTCTGGGACTGTACGGCCCCGTGTGTGTCTCAGTGTCAGCTCCTGTACATTGTACAGTACACAGTGGGTAAAAGGGAACGATTCACTCCTGTCTGGGACTGTACGGCCCCGTGTGTGTCTCAGTGTCAGCTCCTGTACATTGTACAGTACACAGTGGGTAAAAGGGAACGATTCACTCCTGTCTGGGACTGTACGGCCCCGTGTGTGTCTCAGTGTCAGCTCCTGTACATTGACCAGTACACAGCGGGTAAAAGGGAACGATTCACTCCTGTCTGGGACTGTACGGCCCGTGTGTGTCTCAGTGTCAGCTCCTGTACATTGTACAGTACACAGTGGGTAAAAGGGAACGATTCACTCCTGTCTGGGACTGTACGGCCCCGTGTGTGTCTCAGTGTCAGCTCCTGTACATTGTACAGTACACAGTGGGTAAAAGGGAACGATTCACTCCTGTCTGGGACTGTACGGCCCGTGTGTGTCTCAGTGTCAGCTCCTGTACATTGTACAGTACACAGTGGGTAAAAGGGAACGATTCACTCCTGTCTGGGACTGTACGGCCCCGTGTGTGTCTCAGTGTCAGCTCCTGTACATTGTACAGTACACAGTGGGTAAAAGGGAACGATTCACTCCTGTCTGGGACTGTACGGCCCCGTGTGTGTCTCAGTTTCAGCTCCTGTACATTGTACAGTACACACCGGGTAAAAGGGAACGATTCACTCCTGTCTGGGACTGTACGGCCCCGTGTGTGTCTCAGTGTCAGCTCCTGTACATTGTACAGTACACAGTGGGTAAAAGGGAACGATTCACTCCTGTCTGGGACTGTACGGCCTCGTGTGTGTCTCAGTGTCAGCTCCAGTACATTGTACAGTACACAGTGGGTAAAAGGGAACGATTCACTCCTGTCTGGGACTGTACGGCCCCGTGTGTGTCTCAGTGTCAGCTCCTGTCCATTGTACAGTACACAGTGGGTAAAAGGGAACGATTCACTCCTGTCTGGGACTGTACGGCCCCGTGTGTGTCTCAGTGTCAGCTCCTGTACATTGTACAGTACACAGTGGGTAAAAGGGAACGATTCACTCCTGTCTGGGACTGTACGGCCCCGTGTGTGTCTCAGTGTCAGCTCCTGTACATTGTACAGTACACAGTGGGTAAAAGGGAACGATTCACTCCTGTCTGGGACTGTACGGCCCCGTGTGTGTCTCAGTGTCAGCTCCTGTACATTGTACAGTACACAGTGGGTAAAAGGGAACGATTCACTCCTGTCTGGGACTGTACGGCCCCGTGTGTGTCTCAGTGTCAGCTCCTGTACATTGTACAGTACACAGTGGGTAAAAGGGAACGATTCACTCCTGTCTGGGACTGTACGGCCCCGTGTGTGTCTCAGTGTCAGCTCCTGTACATTGTACAGTACACAGTGGGTAAAAGGGAACGATTCACTCCTGTCTGGGACTGTACGGCCCCGTGTGTGTCTCAGTGTCAGCTCCTGTACATTGTACAGTACACAGTGGGTAAAAGGGAACGATTCACTCCTGTCTGGGACTGTACGGCCCCGTGTGTGTCTCAGTGTCAGCTCCTGTACATTGTACAGTACACAGTGGGTAAAAGGGAACGATTCACTCCTGTCTGGGACTGTACGGCCCCGTGTGTGTCTCAGTGTCAGCTCCTGTACATTGTACAGTACACAGTGGGTAAAAGGGAACGATTCACTCCTGTCTGGGACTGTACGGCCCCGTGTGTGTCTCAGTGTCAGCTCCTGTACATTGTACAGTACACAGCGGGTAAAAGGGAACGATTCACTCCTGTCTGGGACTGTACGGCCCCGTGTGTGTCTCAGTGTCAGCTCCTGTACATTGTACAGTACACAGTGGGTAAAAGGGAACGATTCACTCCTGTCTGGGACTGTACGGCCCCGTGTGTGTCTCAGTGTCAGCTCCTGTACATTGTACAGTACACAGTGGGTAAAAGGGAACGATTCACTCCTGTCTGGGACTGTACGGCCCCGTGTGTGTCTCAGTGTCAGCTCCTGTACATTGTACAGTACACAGTGGGTAAAAGGGAACGATTCACTCCTGTCTGGGACTGTACGGCCCCGTGTGTGTCTCAGTGTCAGCTCCTGTACATTGTACAGTACACAGCGGGTAAAAGGGAACGATTCACTCCTGTCTGGGACTGTACGGCCCGTGTGTGTCTCAGTGTCAGCTCCTGTACATTGTACAGTACACAGTGGGTAAAAGGGAACGATTCACTCCTGTCTGGGAATGTACGGCCCCGTGTGTGTCTCAGTGTCAGCTCCTGTACATTGTACAGTACACAGTGGGTAAAAGGGAACGATTCACTCCTGTCTGGGACTGTACGGCCCCGTGTGTGTCTCAGTGTCAGCTCCTGTACATTGTACAGTACACAGTGGGTAAAAGGGAACGATTCACTCCTGTCTGGGACTGTACGGCCCCGTGTGTGTCTCAGTGTCAGCTCCTGTACATTGTACAGTACACAGTGGGTAAAAGGGAACGATTCACTCCTGTCTGGGAATGTACGGCCCCGTGTGTGTCTCAGTGTCAGCTCCTGTCCATTGTACAGTGCACAGTGGGTAAAAGGGAACGATTCACTCCTGTCTGGGACTGTACGGCCCCGTGTGTGTCTCAGTGTCAGCTCCTGTACATTGTACAGTACACAGTGGGTAAAAGGGAATGATTCACTCCTGTCTGGGACTGTACGGCCCCGTGTGTGTCTCAGTGTCAGCTCCTGTACATTGTACAGTACACAGTGGGTAAAAGGGAACGATTCACTCCTGTCTGGGACTGTACGGCCCCGTGTGTGTCTCAGTGTCAGCTCCTGTACATTGTACAGTACACAGTGGGTAAAAGGGAACGATTCACTCCTGTCTGGGACTGTACGGCCCCGTGTGTGTCTCAGTGTCAGCTCCTGTACATTGTACAGTACACAGTGGGTAAAAGGGAACGATTCACTCCTGTCTGGGACTGTACGGCCCCGTGTGTGTCTCAGTGTCAGCTCCTGTACATTGTACAGTACACAGTGGGTAAAAGGGAACGATTCACTCCTGTCTGGGACTGTACGGCCCGTGTGTGTCTCAGTGTCAGCTC
The DNA here is from genome assembly GCF_035084215.1 of Heptranchias perlo. Lineage (NCBI taxonomy): Eukaryota > Metazoa > Chordata > Chondrichthyes > Hexanchiformes > Hexanchidae > Heptranchias > Heptranchias perlo. Next base: position 7,469 of record NW_027139596.1, on the reverse strand, counting down.
CTGTACATTGTACAGTACACAGTGGGTAAAAGGGAACGATTCACTCCTGTCTGGGACTGTACGGCCCCGTGTGTGTCTCAGTGTCAGCTCCTGTACATTGTACAGTACACAGTGGGGAAAAGGGAACGATTCACTCCTGTCTGGGACTGTACGGCCCGTGTGTGTCTCAGTGTCAGCTCCTGTCCATTGTACAGTACACAGTGGGTAAAAGGGAACGATTCACTCCTGTCTGGGACTGTACGGCCCCGTGTGTGTCTCAGTGTCAGCTCCTGTACATTGTACAGTACACAGTGGGTAAAAGGGAACGATTCACTCCTGTCTGGGACTGTACGGCCCCGTGTGTGTCTCAGTGTCAGCTCCTGTACATTGTACAGTACACAGTGGGTAAAAGGGAACGATTCACTCCTGTCTGGGACTGTACGGCCCCGTGTGTGTCTCAGTGTCAGCTCCTGTACATTGTACAGTACACAGTGGGTAAAAGGGAACGATTCACTCCTGTCTGGGACTGTACGGCCCCGTGTGTGTCTCAGTGTCAGCTCCTGTACATTGTACAGTACACAGTGGGTAAAAGGGAACGATTCACTCCTGCCTGGGACTGTACGGCCCCGTGTGTGTCTCAGTGTCAGCTCCTGTACATTGTACAGTACACAGTGGGTAAAAGGGAACGATTCACTCCTGTCTGGGACTGTACGGCCCCGTGTGTGTCTCAGTGTCAGCTCCTGTACATTGTACAGTACACAGTGGGTAAAAGGGAACGATTCACTCCTGTCTGGGACTGTACGGCCCGTGTGTGTCTCAGTGTCAGCTCCTGTACATTGTACAGTACACAGTGGGTAAAAGGGAACGATTCACTCCTGTCTGGGACTGTACGGCCCCGTGTGTGTCTCAGTGTCAGCTCCTGTACATTGTACAGTACACAGTGGGTAAAAGGGAACGATTCACTCCTGTCTGGGACTGTACGGCCCCGTGTGTGTCTCAGTGTCAGCTCCTGTACATTGTACAGTACACAGTGGGTAAAAGGGAACGATTCACTCCTGTCTGGGACTGTACGGCCCCGTGTGTGTCTCAGTGTCAGCTCCTGTACATTGTACAGTACACAGTGGGTAAAAGGGAACGATTCACTCCTGTCTGGGACTGTACGGCCCCGTGTGTGTCTCAGTGTCAGCTCCTGTACATTGTACAGTACACAGCGGGTAAAAGGGAACGATTCACTCCTGTCTGGGACTGTACGGCCCGTGTGTGTCTCAGTGTCAGCTCCTGTACATTGTACAGTACACAGTGGGTAAAAGGGAACGATTCACTCCTGTCTGGGACTGTACGGCCCCGTGTGTGTCTCAGTGTCAGCTCCTGTACATTGTACAGTACACAGTGGGTAAAAGGGAACGATTCACTCCTGTCTGGGACTGTACGGCCCCGTGTGTGTCTCAGTGTCAGCTCCTGTACATTGTACAGTACACAGTGGGTAAAAGGGAACGATTCACTCCTGTCTGGGACTGTACGGCCCCGTGTGTGTCTCAGTGTCAGCTCCTGTACATTGTACAGTACACAGCGGGTAAAAGGGAACGATTCACTCCTGTCTGGGACTGTACGGCCCGTGTGTGTCTCAGTGTCAGCTCCTGTACATTGTACAGTACACAGTGGGTAAAAGGGAACGATTCACTCCTGTCTGGGACTGTACGGCCCCGTGTGTGTCTCAGTGTCAGCTCCTGTACATTGTACAGTACACAGTGGGTAAAAGGGAACGATTCACTCCTGTCTGGGACTGTACGGCCCGTGTGTGTCTCAGTGTCAGCTCCTGTACATTGTACAGTACACAGTGGGTAAAAGGGAACGATTCACTCCTGTCTGGGACTGTACGGCCCCGTGTGTGTCTCAGTGTCAGCTCCTGTACATTGTACAGTACACAGTGGGTAAAAGGGAACGATTCACTCCTGTCTGGGACTGTACGGCCCGTGTGTGTCTCAGTGTCAGCTCCTGTCCATTGTACAGTACACAGTGGGTAAAAGGGAACGATTCACTCCTGTCTGGGACTGTACGGCCCCGTGTGTGTCTCAGTGTCAGCTCCTGTACATTGTACAGTACACAGTGGGTAAAAGGGAACGATTCACTCCTGTCTGGGACTGTACGGCCCCGTGTGTGTCTCAGTGTCAGCTCCTGTACATTGTACAGTACACAGTGGGTAAAAGGGAACGATTCACTCCTGTCTGGGACTGTACGGCCCCGTGTGTGTCTCAGTGTCAGCTCCTGTACATTGTACAGTACACAGTGGGTAAAAGGGAACGATTCACTCCTGTCTGGGACTGTACGGCCCCGTGTGTGTCTCAGTGTCAGCTCCTGTACATTGTACAGTACACAGTGGGTAAAAGGGAACGATTCACTGCTGTCTGGGACTGTACGGCCCGTGTGTGTCTCAGTGTCAGCTCCTGTACATTGTACAGTACACAGTGGGTAAAAGGGAACGATTCACTC
>NW_027139595.1:125000-127500 GCF_035084215.1 Heptranchias perlo | reverse complement strand
CTCTGCTCCTCTCTCTCTCTGCGCCTCTCTCTCACTCTCTCGCTCTCTCTCTGCGCCTCTCTCTCTCGCTCTCTCTCTGCACCTCTCTCTCTCTCTGCGCCTCTCTCTCTCTCTGCGCCTCTCTCTCTCTCTGCGCCTCTCTCTCTATGTATCTGTCTCTCTGTGCCTCTCTCTCTCTCTCTCTCTCTGTCTCTCTCTCTCTGCGCCTCTCTCTCGCTCTCTCTCTGCGCCTCTCTCTCGCTCTGCGCCTCTCTCTCTCTCGCTCTGCGCCTCTCTCTCGCTCTGCGCCTCTCTCTCGCTCTGCGCCTCTCTCTCTCTCTGCGCCTCTCTCTCTCTCTGCGCCTCTCTCTCTGAGCCTCTCTCTCTCTCTCTCTGAGCCTCTCTCTCTCGCTCTGAGCCTCTCTCTCTCACTCTGCGCCTCTCTCTCTCGCTCTGCGCCTCTCTCTCTCTCTGCGCCTCTCTCTCTCTCTGCGCCTCTCTCTCTGAGCCTCTCTCGCTCTCTCTCTGCGCCCCTCTCTCTCCCTCTGCGCCTCTCTCTCTCTCCCTCTGCGCCTCTCTCTACGCCTCTCTCTCTCTCTGCGCCTCTCTCTCTCTGCGCCTCTCTCTCTCTGAGCCTCTCTCGCTCTGCACCTCTCTCTCTCGCTCTGTGTCTCTCTCTCTCTCTCTGCGCCTCTCTCTCTCTCTCTGCACCTCTCTCTCTCTCTGAGCCTCTCTCGCTCTCTCTCTGCGCCTCTCTCTCGCTCTCTCACTCTCTCGCTCTCTCTCTGCGCCTCTCTCTCTCTCTGCTCCTCTCTCTCTCTGCGCCTCTCTCTCACTCTCTCACTCTCTCACTGCGCCTCTCTCTCGCTCTCTCTCTGCGCCTCTCTCTCGCTCTCTCTCTGCGCCTCTCTCGCTCTCTCTCGCTCTCTCTCTGCGCCTCTCTCTCTCTCTGAGCCTCTCTCTCTGCGCCTCTCTCTCTCTCTGCGCCTCTCTCTCTCTCTCTCTGCACCTCTCTCTCTCTGTATCTGTCTCTCTGTGCCTCTCTCTCTCTCTATCTCTCTCTCTCTGCGCCTCTCTCTCGCTCTCTCTCTGCGCCTCTCTCTCTCTCTGCGCCTCTCTCTCTCTCTGCGCCTCTCTCTCTCTCTGCGCCTCTCTCTCTCTGCGCCTCTCTCTCTCTGTATCTGTCTCTCTGTACCTCTCTCTCTCTCTGTCTCTCTCTCTCTGCGCCTCTCTCTCTCTGTCTCTGTCTCTGTCTCTGTCTCTCTCTCTGTCTCTCTGTCTCTGCATCTGTCTCTCTGTCTCTGTATCTGTCTGTCTCTCCCTGTATCTGTCTCTCTCTGTATCTGTCTCTCTCTCTCTTTAACTCTCTCTCTCCATGTGTGTGTTTCTCTCTCTCTCTCTCCCCCTCTGTCTGTCTGTCTCTCTCTCTCTCTCCCCCTCTCTCTGTCTCTCTATCTCTCTTCCCCCCCTCTCTGTCTGTCTGTCTCTCTCACCCCCCTCCCTCTCTGTCAGTTTCTCTATCCTTCTCCCCCTCACTCTCTATCTCTCTCTCCCCCCTCCCTCTCTGTCTCTCTCTATCCCTCTCCCCCTCGCTCTGTCTGTCTCTCTCTCTCTCTTCCTCTGTCTCTCTCTCTCTCTCTCTTCCTCTGTCTCTCTCTCTCACGCGCTCTCTCTCTCTCTTCCCCCCCTCTCTGTCTGTCTGTCTCTCTCTCTCCCCCCCTCTGCCTCTTTGTCTCTCTCTCCCCCCCCCCCCGTCTGTCACTTTCCCCACCCCCCCCCGCTCTGACTGTCTGTCTCTCTCTCTTCCTCTGTCTCTCTCTCTCTCCCTCTCCCTGTCTGTCTCTCTCGCTCTCTCTTTCCCTCTGTCTCTCTCTCTCTGTCTCTCGTCTGTTTGTCTGTCTCTCTCTGTCTGTCTGTCTCTCTCTCGTCTGTCTGTCTCTCTCTCGTCTGTCTGTCTCTCTCTCGTCTGTCTGTCTCTCTCTCGTCTGTCTGTCTCACTCTCGTCTGTCTGTCTCTCTCTCTGTCTGTCTGTCTGTGTCTGTCTGTCTGTCTCTCTGTCTGTCTCCGTCTCTCTCTGTCTCTCTCTCTGTCTGTCTGTCTCTCTCTCGTCTGTCTGTCTGACCCTCTCTGTCTGTCTGCCTCTCTGTCTCCGTCTCTCTCTGTCTCTCTGTCTCTCTCTCCATTCCTGTGTGTTTTCTCTCTCTGTCTCTCTCTCCTCTCTCTCTCTCGCTGTCTGTCTCTCTCTCCTCTCTCTCTCTCTCTCGCTGTCTGTCTCTCTCTCCTCTCACTCTCTCTCGCTGTCTGTCTCTCACTCTCTCGCTGTCTGTCTGTCTCTCTCTCTCCCCTCTCCGTCTGTCTGTCTGTCTGTCTCTCTCCCCTCTCCGTCTGTCTGTCTGTCTCTCTCTCCCCTCTCTCTCTCTGTCTGTCTGTCTCTCTCTCTCTCTCCCCTCTCTCTGTCTGTCTCTCTCTCTCCACCCTCTCTCTGTCTCTCTCTCTCACTCTCCCTCTCTCTGTCTCTCTC